>NW_027510714.1:0-300000 GCF_048772815.1 Callospermophilus lateralis
TCCGTCCATGTCACATAGATGGCAGACCCAGCTTTGATGTTCTCACTAAAGAGGAAGCCAAATCTCCTGAAAACAACATATATTTCAAGTGTGGAAGCTCAGAGGCAGTTTCTCAAAAAGTTTTTAGGCCAGCAGAGCTCCATGTTTGTGGAGGGTTTACCCTGTCCCTTAGTTTTGGAAACTCCTCTACCACCTCCAAGGTTGTGAACTCCTGAGCATTTTCCATTCCAGATATGTATTCACTGATTTTGTAACTCTTCTCCTCTAATTGTGTCTTACTTGGGGTGAAGGTAATGTCAAGGCATTGTTCTGGATGAGAGCGGGAGGATATTTGTGCAGCATATATTTACATACACATTGGATTCATTTTCCAATTTTCCATTCGAAATACTGAATCCCTGACACTAACCCATACCTAGAAGACTCAGACTATTCATCCTAATATAATGGAGAAAATTAAACCAACACATTAGAAATACAAGTACTTCAGAGGAGACATGTTGTATAGTTGGACTTGACATTTGCATTATATAAGGTAGGAGTTATAAATCTAGTCAAATTTATTTGAAATATTCTCCATGTGTTTTAAACTTAACAAATATGTGAATTCTTGTTTCCTTTTTCTGTAGTCTATTCACACATGTATATTTATATGCATATATAGAATCCTACCAGGTATCACACGTACATTTTTGTGAGGTGGCTGTCTTGGCAGATTCAAATTGTGAGAAGAGTTCACTCCTCCTAAATGCTGTTGGAAATGAAAATTCAACTTATAGGAGAGAGTCCTAGTAGAACAACATTATACATTAGCTCATGTTCAGTAAAATAAATATTTTTACATTTGTGGATGATACATATTTACTGATGAATTTCGATTGGCATTTATATTGGTACTTTTTAATGTCTGTGAGTTGTGTGTGTGTGTGTGTGTGTGTGTGTGTATAGATATAGATATAGATATAGAAATACTCTGCAAATTTTTCAAAATATGAAATATATGTGTCTAATATACACTCTCTAAATTCATTCATGTTCATGTATGTGGATTTATAATCCACTTTTCACAAGATTATAATCAGAAATATTCATCCACCTGAAATACATATTTGTATCCTAGTACTAAAAACTAACTTCAGTGAATGGTGCATACAAATCCTAATTATTCTACAGTAACAGACCCAGTCTAACATCAATGCAAGTAGACTCCTATGGGACATGATATGTAATTTGTCATTCATTTGTATTCGACACTGGTACATTATTGTTTCTTCAGTTTTTGCACATCACAGGATATACATTTCATCCACAAGTTCACAAATTAATAAGCATTGGTTTCAACTTTCACCACTTCTTGCTTCAGAACACATGTATTGTCAGGGTTTCTTGACTGGTCTTTTCATGAGACTTCTTTCCAAACACATTATTTTGAATTTCCATAATCATTTTGAAGCAAAACTCACACACTCTTCATGATAAACCAAAACACAAATATTTCCATTACATATATACCTGGTTGGAATGAATGATTGTATATCAATATACGATTTCCTTTAATTTTTCAGATATCAGTTCAATTCATTATTTAAAGTTCAAAAAAGTTATATTTTTTATTCACAGTATGGTCTATTCATGCTTTTTCTCTATATTCCTAGAAATAGGGTACACCTCTTTGTACCCCCGATTCTCATTTTACATCTTCAATATATTGCTCCCAGAAATGGTGAAAGAAATACTCATGTCACCTCATTATCACAGTAATATTCTGGACAAAAAATGGAAAGGTCACACTTATGATTGTACCAAAGCCTAAATGGAAAGTGAACATGGATTTCTAAAAACATCCATGCCCAGGTTGCCTAATGCTGTCAATTGTCAATCCTATTGGTGACTACATATTTGTTTTTTTCCTAATTTATATATTCAAACTCAACCCTGTTAAAAATGTCTAATTCTATCACTCACTTTATACTTTGCCTGATTTCGTAATTTTTCTATTGATATCTGCTTTTCTACATATTTTCCCCAGTTCAACATAGTGACTGACTCTTCATATGTGCTGACATTTACATTCACTCAACAACCGAAAGTCTATTGCTAAAGAACTTTTGGTCCAAATCCTATACTCACTCTTCTTCCTAAACCTACCGACTATCTTCCTAATCCTACTGAATATCCCTTTTTGACTGGATGTTCTCTTCTAAATTCAATCATCCAATGTACAAGGTCCTATGCCGTTGTATATCGAATTATCTGAGGCATCTTTGCAGAACATCATTCAAAGCTAAGTATCCCAATCAAGGGCAAAACCCTTCTGGGCTTCAAATCATACCTAGATTTCTGTTTTCCTACTTATATTTCACCTCAATATTCTTGTAAATACTGCAGGTTCCCAATACCATTACTCATCACACAGAATCACTCGTAACCCAAATCAAACCTGTTTTTGACCCCAAGTAGACACTGTTCCCTCAATCATTTTACAGAAGAGCAGGGACAGAGTGGTTCTTACAATACAGGAAAGTTGGGGACCTTCCACCTGATGAGAACCTCAAATGTCCATGCACAAATGATACCTGGAGAAGTTGTAGGCAGGTATGAAGCACCTGAGAGAGCAAAAGTCATCTTCCATGGCAAACAACCTGGTCAGGATGAAGGGATGTGTCTGAATCTGCCTCTCTCTCTTCTTATTGTACAGAAGATGGACCAAACCAGGGCTGAGTGGAGATCTGTTCCCGGGTGCCAATGGTGATATACATTCTACCTTATGAAAGTGTCACAGGAAGTAGGGGCAACCTCCATCTTATGTTACCCTTGGAAGCAACTGTTAGGACAAAGTGGTTGCCAAGGCAGTGACCTCATTCAGTTCCAAAGAATGTGACATACCTCATTTCCTTGGTGATGGAACTCTCTGAACTTGGTATCCAAGAAGCCAGGCACCCAGAGGCAGTCCCAGTCCCAGTCCCAGTGGGCTCACTTGTTTGGATTTACCAAGGACAGGGTCAGTTTTCTTGGTACCTAATGATGTGAGGATGGCCAAATGCCAGGAGAGCTCTGAAGATGGACCTTTCCTGAGAAAACAGGTAGTGGCTAACCACTTTTTCCTGGCATCTTCACAGAGTTGGTCAAGGAATCAAGATCTGAGAGAAGACACGCCATTTCGGGGGAACATAGTATGGCCACCAGTCAGAGGACACTCCGGATAGTCACAGACGTACTTGGGGGAAGGAGGTGCCTTTGTGGGAGTTGGTGTGGGTTTGTTGTTTTGTCTCATGTTCTGAGAATAGATAAAAAAGGCGGTTTGTTTGGTTTGGAGTGGACAGTTTCTAGTAAGTCATTTGACATGGCGAGTGTTTCTCCTTCTGTGTATCCCACTGTGTCCGTTGTTGTAGACATTAGAAAAGAGAATGCATTAATGGATGTGTCCTGTCTACTATAAATCTTCCCATGCCCAATATATGAATGGACTGCAGCTTGTCTTATCGATGTGCAACACCTGCTATCTTTCTAAGTTGTAGTTTTCTTCCTGAATTCTGGCCACTCTCCAGAATAGGCTCATGGATTTGTGTCCAAAATATGTACCACCTCCAAGCTCTGTGACATGGCCATGTACTGGATAGCTGAAGAGAATGGCGAGCATCTCAGAAAACTCAGATATCAGTGTGACCAGGAAAGTCTCAGTGCAGAAACCCTGCTTTGGGCCTTTTGCTTACTTATTGTTGTGTTGCACTGAATGTCAGGAAGGTCTTTGCCTCAGGCCACCCCTTTGTGAAGCCTGATGAAAACAGTTTTCAAATGGAAATGAATGGGCCTCACCTGTGTCTCTTTGCTTAATTGCTTTGGAAAGGGATGTGTCTTTATCAGCCTCTTGGACCTGTGTGTGGCTGTGACTTAGATTCTCAGCACCTGATGGATCTTAAGAATGATCCCATGTGAGCTTCCAAAACCAAAATGGCAAAAAATTTCATTCATTGTGGATGAAGTCTCTTGCCTTCCTCTGTTAGGTTCCTGCACTCCATCAAATGACAATAGGGATTCTTTGGGTCAAATGAGTTCTTCAAAGGCCTGCAGAGGTACTTGTGTTTTCGCATGACTCTAAATCACCTAAAGAATCGATACCTAAAATCAGTAGGCCTCAAATTGGAGAAACACAGAAGTATTAACGGCAGGCTTATTTGTTCATTCCTGGTTCACAGAAACGCTGTCCAGGCTACCCTGACTTTAGACAAATGAGGGGCAAACGAGCTGTATTTGGACACTGTCTTGGGCTGCGCCCCTCATGGAAACCTCCAGCCAGAGGTTAAGATGATTGACTATATGAAATAAGATGAGGGCCATGTGGGAGTGTTTTGGTTTTAATTTTGGTCATTTGTGTGGCATTGGAAAAAATGACTGGGTCCACGTGGGCTTGAACTCTGGTGTGATTCCCCTTAGAGACTGGGTTTTGGAACTGAACTCAGAGAAGCATTGCCATGAATTTTGTTGGGATTTTAAGAGGCCACGCATGAAAGTCGCTCTTGGAAACTGAGACCTAGGCCCCGGGTGGATTTCCACAGAGGCCTGGGAATCTCAGCAAGGATATCACATGATTTTATTCTTAAAGAAATGGCAGCCATAGTTGAGAGTGAAAACACACATGGACCTCACATTGTAGACCTCAATGGGCCTGGCCTAATGTGACCTTTTGTCCACTCTTTGGGAAGCTGTGCCTGTGAGAGTTCTCCAGAGATTTCATTGAAATGAGATTCCTCACCATTTAATGTTTGCTGAATGAACTGAAACCCACAGTGCCTCCAACTTCATGCTTGAAAAATGGCTAGATAAATACCATGAAATTTTTGAAATTCCTATGACCAGGTGGCACTGGAGAAACATTGGATGTCCTGTTGCTGATCATGAGTATACCAGACAGTGCCTTGATTTACTGAGTTTCATGAAAATGGTGTAGAACAGAGATGCCAGAAATTTGGAGCCTGCTGAGTAGTGGGTCTAGAGCAGTGGTGGGGAGGTGTTTGATAAAACATCCGTGGTAGGGCCATGTGGATCTACCATTGGATTCCAAATGGCTTGTAACTGACATGGTGCAGCCAACAGACCCTTATATGTAAAGGCATCTTGTTATATGGAGAGTTTTCAGAGGAAAATTAAGAATCAGGTTGATATGGACAAGGGGGCAATGGGGCAAGCTGTGAGAGATAGGAGCCTAGTTGTTGCATTCTCTTGCAGACCCTGACCCACCACACGTGACAGAACTCCCTCCAGCACTGTGTCCCAGTTTAGCTCCTAGTATTTCGTGAAACAAATACCAAACTCACAGTGCAGCAGCCAAAACACCACAAAAAGTGGAAGAGGACCAAATGGCTTCACAGTCCACACGGGGAGACACTTAGTCCCCAGTGGCCTCAGTTTACCTACAAAGAGAGGATTCAGCACTGCTTCATCTTGTTCATTGGAAAATAAGAAACCATGTCCTCCAGGTCACATAGATGCAGACCCAGCTTTGATGTTCTCACTACAGAGGAAGCCAAATCTCCTGAAAACAACATATATTTCAAGTGTGGAAGCTCAGAGGCAGTTTCTCAAAAAGTTTTTAGGCCAGCAGAGCTCCATGTTTGTGGAGGGTTTACCCTGTCCCTTAGTTTTGGAAACTCCTCTACCACCTCCAAGGTTGTGAACTCCTGAGCATTTTCCATTCCAGATATGTATTCACTGATTTTGTAACTCTTCTCCTCTAATTGTGTCTTACTTGGGGTGAAGGTAATGTCAAGGCATTGTTCTGGATGAGAGCGGGAGGATATTTGTGCAGCATATATTTACATACACATTGGATTCATTTTCCAATTTTCCATTCGAAATACTGAATCCCTGACACTAACCCATACCTAGTAGACTCAGACTATTCATCCTAATATAATGGAGAAAATTAACCAAACACATTAGAAATACAAGTACTTCAGAGGAGACATGTTGTATAGTTGGACTTGACATTTGCATTATATAAGGTAGGAGTTATAAATCTAGTCAAATTTATTTGAAATATTCTCCATGTGTTTTAAACTTAACAAATATGTGAATTCTTGTTTCCTTTTTCTGTAGTCTATTCACACATGTATATTTATATGCATATATAGAATCCTACCAGGTATCACACGTACATTTTTGTGAGGTGGCTGTCTTGGCAGATTCAAATTGTGAGAAGAGTTCACTCCTCCTAAATGCTGTTGGAAATGAAAATTCAACTTATAGGAGAGAGTCCTAGTAGAACAACATTATTCATTAGCTCATGTTCAGTAAAATAAATATTTTTGCATTTGTGGATGATACATATTTACTGATGAATTTCGATTGGCATTTATATTGGTACTTTTTAATGTCTGTGAGTGTTGTGTGTGTGTGTGTGTATATACAGATATAGATATAGATATACTCTGCAAATTTTTCAAAATATGAAATATATGTGTCTAATATACACTCTCTAAATTCATTCATGTTCATGTATGTGGATTTATAATCCACTTTTTACAAGATTATAATCAGAAATATTCATCCACCTGAAATACATATTTGTTTCCTAGTACTGAAAACTAACTTCAGTGAATGGTGCATACAAATCCTAATTATTCTACAGTAACTGACCCAGTCTAACATCAATTCAAGTAGACTCCTATGGGACATGATATGTAATTTGTCATTGATTTGTATTCGACACTGGTACATTATTGTTTCTTCATTTTTTGCACATCACAGGATATACATTTCATCCACAATTCACAAATTAATAAGCATTTGTTTCAACTTTAACCACTTCTTGCTTCAGAACACATGTATTGTCAGGGTATTCTTGACTGGTCTTTTCATGAGACTTCTTTCCAAACACATTATTTTGAATTTCCATAATCATTTTGAAGCAAAACTCACACACTCTTTATGATAAACCTAAACACAAATATTTCCATTACATATATACCTGGTTGGAATGAATGATTGTATATCAATATACGATTTCCTTTAATTTTTCAGATATCAGTTCAATTCATTATTTAAAGTTCAAAAAGTTATATTATTTATTCACAGTATGGTCTATTCATGCTTTTTCTCTATGTTCCTAGAAACAGGGTACACCTCTTTGTACCCCCGATTAACATTTTACATCTTCAATATATTGCTCCCAGAAATGGTGAAAGAAATACTCATGTCACCTCATTATCACAGTAATATTCTGGACAAAAAATGGAAAGGTCACACTTATGATTGTACCAAAGCCTAAATGGAAAGTGAACATGGATTTCTAAAAACATCCATGTCCAGGTTGCCTAATGCTGTCAATTGTCAATCCTATTGGTGACTACATATTTGTTTTTTTTCCTAATTTATATATTCAAACTCAACCCTGTTGAAAATGTCTAATTCTATCACTCACTTTATACTTTGCCTGATTTCGTAATGTTTCTATTGATATCTGCTTTTCTACATATTTTCCCCAGTTCAACATAGTGACTGACTCTTCATATGTGCTGACATTTACATTCACTCAACAACCGAAAGTCTATTGCTAAAGAACTTTTGGTCCAAATCCTATTCTCACTCTTCTTCCTAAACCTACCGACTATCTTCCTAATCCTACTGAATATCCCTTTTTGACTGGATGTTCTCTTCTAAATTCAATCATCCAATGTACAAGATCTTATGCCATTGTATATGGAATTATCTGAGGCATCTTTGCAGAACATCATTCAAAGCTAAGTATCCCAAACAAGGGCAAAACCCTTCTGGGCTTCAAATCATACCTAGATTTCTGTTTTCCTACTTATATTTCACCTCTATATTCTTGTAAATATTGCAGGTTCCCAATACCATTATTCATCACACAGAATCACTCGTAATCCAAATCAAACCTGTTTTTAACCCCAAGTATACACTGTTCCCTCAATCATTTTACAGAAGAGCAGAGACAGAGTGGTTCTTACAATACAGGAAAGTTGGGGACCTTCAACCTGATGAGAACCTCAAATGTCCATGCACAAATGGAACCTGGAGAAGTTGTAGGCAGGTATGAAGCACCTGAGAGAGCAAAAGTCATCTTCCATGGCAAACAACCTGGTCAGGATGAAGGGATGTGTCTGAATCTGCCTCTCTCTCTTCTTATTGTACAGAAGATGGACCAAACCAGGGCTGAGTGGAGAGCTGTTCCCGGGTGCCAATGGTGATATACCTTCTACCTTATGAAAGTGTCACAGGAAGTTCTGGCAACCTCCATCTTATGTTACCCTTGGAAGCAACTGTTAGGACAAAGTGGTTGCCAAGGCAGTGACCTCATTCAGTTCCAAAGAATGTGAAATACCTCATTTCCTTGGTGATGGAACTCTCTGAACTTGGTATCCAAGAAGCCAGACACCCAGAGGCAGTCCCAGTCCCAGGCCCAGTGGGCTCACTTGTTTGGATTTACCAAGGACAGAGTCAGTTTTCTTGGTACCTAATGATGTGAGGATGGCCAAATGCCAGGAGAGCTCTGAAGATGGACCTTTCCTGAGAAAACAGGTAGTGGCTAACCACTTTTCCTGACATCTTCACAGAGTTGGTCAAGGAATCAAGATCTGAGAGAAGGCAGGCCATTTCGGGGGAACATAGTATGGCCCACCAGTCAGAGGACACTCCGGATAGTCACAGACGTACTTGGGGGAAGGAGGTGCCTTTGTGGGAGTGGGTGTGGGTTTGTTGTTTTGTCTCATGTTCTGAGAATAGATAGAAAAGGCGGTTTGTTTGGTTTGGAGTGGACAGTTTCTAGTAAGTCATTTGACATGGCGAGTGTTTCTCTTTCTGTGTATCCCACTGTGTCCGTTGTTGTAGAAATTAGAAAAGAGAATGCATTAATGGATGTGTCCTGTCTAGTATAAATCTTCCCATAATTCATCCTGCCCAATATATGAATGGACTGCAGCTTGTCTTATCAATGTGCAACACCTGCTATCTTTCTAAGTTGTTGTTTTCTTCCTGAATTCTGGCCACTCTCCAGAATAGGCTCCTGGATTTGTGTCCAAAATATGTACCACCTCCAAGCTCTGTGACATGGCCATGTACTGGATAGCTGAAGAGAATGGCGAGCATCTCAAAAAACTCAGATATCAGTGTGACCAGGAAAGTCTCAGTGCAGAAACCCTGCTTTGGGCCTTTTGCTTACTTATTGTTGTGTTGCACTGAATGTCAGGAAGGTCTTTGGCTCAGGCCACCTCTTTGTGAAGCCTGAAGAAAACAGTTTTCAAATGGAAATGAATGGGCCTCACCTGTGGCTCTTTATCAGCCTCTTGGACCTGTGTGTGGCTGTGACTTAGATTCTCAGCACCTGATGGATCTTAAGAATGATCCCACGTGAGCTTCCAAAACCAAAATGGCAAAAAATATCATTCATTGTGGATGAAGTCTCTTGCCTTCCTCTGTTAGGTTCCTGCACTCCATCAAATGACAATAGGGATTCTTTGGGTCAAATGAGTTCTTCAAAGCCCTGCAGAGGTGCTTGTGTTTTCGCATGACTCTAAATCACCTAAAGAATCGATACCTAAAATCCGTAGGCCTCAAATTGGAGAAACAAAGAAGTATTAACGGCAGGCTTATTTGTTCGCTCCTGTTTCAGAGAAACGGTGTCCAGGCTACCCTGACTTTAGGCAAATGAGGGGCAAACGAGCTGATTTTGGACACTGTCTTGGGCTGCGCCCCTCATGGAAATCTCCAGCCAGAGGTTAAGATGATTGACTATATGGAATAAGATGAAGGCCATGTGGGAGTGTTTTGGTTTTAATTTTGGTCATTTGTGTTGCATTGGAAAAAATGACTGGGTCCACGTGAGCTTGAACTCTGGTGTGATTCCCCTTAGAGACTGGGTTTTGGAACTGAACTCAGAGAAGCATTGCCATGAATTTTGTTGGGATTTTAAGAGGCCACGCATGAAAGTCGCTCTTGGAAACTGAGACCTAGGCCCCGGGTGGATTTCCACAGAGGCCTGGGAATCTCAGCAAGGATATCACATGATTTTATTCTTAAAGAAATGGCAGCCATAGTTGAGAGTCAAAACACACATGGACCTCACATTGTAGACCTCAATGGGCCTGGCCTAATGTGACCTTTTGTCCACTCTTTGGGAAGCCGTGCCTGTGAGAGTGCTCCAGAGATTTCATTGAAATGAGCTTCCTCACCATTTAATGTTTGCTGAATGAACTGAAAACCACAGTGCCTCCAACTTCATGCTTGAAAAATGGCTAGATAAATACCATGAAATTTTTGAAATTCCTATGACCAGGTGGCACTGGAGAAACATTGGATGTCCTGTTGCTGATCATGAGTATACCAGACAGTGCCTTGATTTACTGAGTTTCATGAAAATGGTGTAGAACAGAGATGCCAGAAATTTGGAGCCTGCTGAGTAGTGGGTCTAGAGCAGTGGTGGGGAGGTGTTTGATAAAACATCCGTGGTAGGGCCATGTGGATCTACCATTGGATTCCAAATGGCTTGTAACTGACATGGTGCAGCCAACAGACCCTTATATGTAAAGGCATCTTGTTATATGGAGAGTTTTCAGAGGAAAATTAAGAATCAGGTTGATATGGACAAGGGGGCAATGGGGCAAGCTGTGAGAGATAGGAGCCTAGTTGTTGCATTCTCTTGCAGACCCTGACCCACCACACGTGACAGAACTCCCTCCAGCACTGTGTCCCAGTTTAGCTCCTAGTATTTCGTGAAACAAATACCAAACTCACAGTGCAGCAGCCAAAACACCACAAAAAGTGGAAGAGGACCAAATGGCTTCACAGTCCACACGGGGAGACACTTAGTCCCCAGTGGCCTCAGTTTACCTACAAAGAGAGGATTCAGCACTGCTTCATCTTGTTCATTGGAAAATAAGAAACCATGTCCTCCAGGTCACATAGATGCAGACCCAGCTTTGATGGTCTCACTACAGAGGAAGCCAAATCTCCTGAAAACTACATATATTTCAAGTGTGGAAGCTCAGAGGCAGTTTCTCAAAAAGTTTTTAGGCCAGCAGAGCTCCATGTTTGTGGAGTGTTTACCCTGTCCCTTAGTTTTGGAAACTCCTCTACCACCTCCAAGGTTGTGAACTCCTGAGCATTTTCCATTCCAGATATGTATTCACTGATTTTGTAACTCTTCTCCTCTAATTGTGTCTTACTTGGGGTGAAGGTAATGTCAAGGCATTGTTCTGGATGAGAGCGGGAGGATATTTGTGCAGCATATTTTTACATACACATTGGATTCATTTTCCAAATTTCCATTCGAAGTACTGAATCCCGGACACTAACCCATACCTAGTAGACTCAGACTATTCATCCTAATATAATGGAGAAAATTAGCCCAACACATTAGAAATACAAGTACTTCAGAGGAGACATGTTGTATAGTTGGACTTGACATTTGCATTATATAAGGTAGGAGTTATAAATCTAGTCAAATTTATTTGAAATATTCTCCATGTGTTTTTAAGCTTAACAAATATGTGAATTCTTATTTCCCTTTTCTGTAGCCTATTCACACATGTATATTTATATGCATATATAGAATCCTACCAGGTATCACACGTACATTTTTGTGAGGTGGCTGTCTTGGCAGATACAAATTGTGAGAAGAGTTCACTCCTCCTAAATGCTGTTGGAAATGAAAATTCAACCTATAGGAGAGCGTCCTAGTAGAACAACCTTATACATTAACTCATGTTCAGTAAAATAAATATTTTTGCATTTGTTGATGATACATATTTACTGATGAATTTCGATTGGCATTTATATTGGTACTTTTTAATGTCTGTGAGTGTTGTGTGTGTGTGTGTGTATATACAGATATAGATATAGATATACTCTGCAAATTTTTCAAAATATGAAATATATGTGTCTAATATACACTCTCTAAATTCATTCATGTTCATGTATGTGGATTTATAATCCACTTTTCACAAGATTATAATCAGAAATATTCATCCACCTGAAATACATATTTGTTTCCTAGTACTGAAAACTAACTTCAGTGAATGGTGCATACAAATCCTAATTATTCTACAGTAACTGACCCAGTCTAACATCAATGCAAGTAGACTCCTATGGGACATGATATGTAATTTGTCATTCATTTGTATTCGACACTGGTACATTATTGTTTCTTCAGTTTTTGCACATCACAGGATATACATTTCATCCACAAGTTCACAAATTAATAAGCATTTGTTTCAACTTTAACCACTTCTTGCTTCAGAACACATGTATTGTCAGGGTATTCTTGACTGGTCTTTTCATGAGACTTCTTTCCAAACACATTATTTTGAATTTCCATAATCATTTTGAAGCAAAACTCACACACTCTTTATGATAAACCTAAACACAAATATTTCCATTACATATATACCTGGTTGGAATGAATGATTGTATATCAATATACGATTTCCTTTAATTTTTCAGATATCAGTTCAATTCATTATTTAAAGTTCAAAAAAGTTATATTATTTATTCACAGTATGGTCTATTCATGCTTTTTCTCTATGTTCCTAGAAACAAGGTACAAGTCTTTGTACCCCCGATTCTCATTTTACATCTTCAATATATTGCTCCCAGAAATGGTGAAAGAAATACTCATGTCACCTCATTATCACCGTAATATTCTGGACAAAAAATGGAAAGGTCACACTTATGATTGTACCAAAGCCTAAATGGAAAGTGAACATGGATTTCTAAAAACATCCATGTCCAGGTTGCCTAATGCTGTCAATTGTCAATCCTATTGGTGACTACATATTTGTTTTTTTCCTAATTTATATATTCAAACTCAACCCTGTTGAAAATGTCTAATTCTATCACTCACTTTATACTTTGCCTGATTTCGTAATGTTTCTATTGATATCTGCTTTTCTACATATTTTCCCCAGTTCAATATAGTGACTGACTCTTCATATGTGCTGACATTTACATTCACTCAACAACCGAAAGTCTATTGCTAAAGAACTTTTGGTCCAAATTCTATACTCACTCTTCTTCCTAAACCTACCGACTATCTTCCTAATCCTACTGAATATCCCTTTTTGACTGGATGTTCTCTTCTAAATTCAATCATCCAATGTACAAGGTCCTATGCCATTGTATATGGAATTATCTGAGGCATCTTTGCAGAACATCATTCAAAGCTAAGTATCCCAATGAAGGGCAAAACCCTTCTGGGCTTCAAATCATACCTAGATTTCTGTTTTCCTACTTATATTTCACCTCTATATTCTTGTAAATATTGCAGGTTCCCAATACCATTATTCATCACACAGAATCACTCGTAATCCAAATCAAACCTGTTTTTAACCCCAAGTATACACTGTTCCCTCAATCATTTTACAGAACAGCAGAGACAGAGTGGTTCTTACAATACAGGAAAGTTGGGGACCTTCAACCTGATGAGAACCTCAAATGTCCATGCACAAATGGTACCTGGAGAAGTTGTAGGCAGGTATGAAGCACCTGAGAGAGCAAAAGTCATCTTCCATGGCAAACAACCTGGTCAGGATGAAGGGATGTGTCTGAATCTGCCTCTCTCTCTTCTTATTGTACAGAAGATGGACCAAACCAGGGCTGAGTGGAGAGCTGTTCCCGGGTGCCAATGGTGATATACATTCTACCTTATGAAAGTGTCACAGGAAGTTCTGGCAACCTCCATCTTATGTTACCCTTGGAAGCAACTGTTAGGACAAAGTGGTTGCCAAGGCAGTGACCTCATTCAGTTCCAAAGAATGTGAAATACCTCATTTCCTTGGTGATGGAACTCTCTGAACTTGGTATCCAAGAAGCCAGACACCCAGAGGCAGTCCCAGTCCCAGTCCCAGTGGGCTCACTTGTTTGGATTTACCAAGGACAGAGTCAGTTTTCTTGGTACCTAATGATGTGAGGATGGCCAAATGCCAGGAGAGCTCTGAAGATGGACCTTTCCTGAGAAAACAGGTAGTGGCTAACCACTTTTTCCTGACGTCTTCACAGAGATGGTCAAGGAATCAAGATCTGAGAGAAGACAGGCCATTTCGGGGGAACATAGTATGGCCCACCAGTCAGAGGACACTCCGGGTAGTCACAGACGTACTTGGGGGAAGGAGGTGCCTTTGTGGGAGTGGGTGTGGGTTTGTTGTTTTGTCTCATGTTCTGAGAATAGATAGAAAAGGCGGTTGGTTTGGTTTGGAGTGGACAGTTTCTAGTAAGTCATTTGACATGGCGAGTGTTTCTCTTTCTGTGTATCCCACTGTGTCCGTTGTTGTAGACATTAGAAAAGAGAATGCATTAATGGATGTGTCCTGTCTAGTATAAATCTTCCCATAATTCATCCTGCCCAATATATGAATGGACTGCAGCTTGTCTTATCAATGTGCAACACCTGCTATCTTTCTAAGTTGTTGTTTTCTTCCTGAATTCTGGCCACTCTCCAGAATAGGCTCATGGATTTGTGTCCAAAATATGTACCACCTCCAAGCTCTGTGACATGGCCATGTACTGGATACCTGAAGAGAATGGCGAGCATCTCAGAAAACTCAGATATCAGTGTGACCAGGAAAGTCTCAGTGCAGAAACCCTGCTTTGGGCCTTTTGCTTACTTATTGTTGTGTTGCACTGAATGTCAGGAAGGTCTTTGCCTCAGGCCACGCCTTTGTGAAGCCTGAAGAAAACAGTTTTCAAATGGAAATGAATGGGCCTCACCTGTGGCTCTTTATCAGCCTCTTGGACCTGTGTGTGGCTGTGACTTAGATTCTCAGCACCTGATGGATCTTAAGAATGATCCCACGTGAGCTTCCAAAACCAAAATGGCAAAAAATATCATTCATTGTGGATGAAGTCTCTTGCCTTCCTCTGTTAGGTTCCTGCACTCCATCAAATGACAATAGGGATTCTTTGGGTCAAATGAGTTCTTCAAAGCCCTGCAGAGGTGCTTGTGTTTTCGCATGACTCTAAATCACCTAAAGAATCGATATCTAAAATCAGTAGGCCTCAAATTGGAGAAACAAAGAAGTATTAACGGCAGGCTTATTTGTTCGCTCCTGTTTCAGAGAAATGGTGTCCAGGCTACCCTGACTTTAGACAAATGAGGGGCAAACGAGCTGATTTTGGACACTGTCTTGGGCTGCGCCCCTCATGGAAACCTCCAGCCAGAGGTTAGGATGATAGACTATATGGAATAAGATGAAGGCCATGTGGGAGTGTTTTGGTTTTAATTTTGGGCATTTGTGTTGCATTGGAAAAAATGACTGGGTCCACGTGAGCTTGAACTCTGGTGTGATTCCCCTTAGAGACTGGGTTTTGGAACTGAACTCAGAGAAGCATTGCCATGAATTTTGTTGGGATTTTAAGAGGCCACGCATGAAAGTCGCTCTTGGAAACTGAGACCTAGGCCCCGGGTGGATTTCCACAGAGGCCTGGGAATCTCAGCAAGGATATCACATGATTTTATTCTTAAAGAAATGGCAGCCATAGTTGAGAGTCAAAACACACATGGACCTCACATTGTAGACCTCAATGGGCCTGGCCTAATGTGACCTTTTGTCCACTCTTTGGGAAGCCGTTCCTGTGAGAGTTCTCCAGAGATTTCATTGAAATGAGCTTCCTCACCATTTAATGTTTGCTGAATGAACTGAAACCCACAGTGCCTCCAACTTCATGCTTGAAAAATGGCTAGATAAATACCATGAAATTTTTGAAATTCCTATGACCAGGTGGCACTGGAGAAACATTGGATGTCCTGTTGCTGATCATGAGTATACCAGACAGTGCCTTGATTTACTGAGTTTCATGAAAATGGTGTAGAACAGAGATGCCAGAAATTTGGAGCCTGCTGAGTAGTGGGTCTAGAGCAGTGGTGGGGAGGTGTTTGCTAAAAAATCCGTGGTAGGGCCATGTGGATCTACCATTGGATTCCAAATGGCTTGTAACTGACATGGTGCAGCCAACAGACCCTTATATGTAAAGGCATCTTGTTACATGGAGAGTTTTCAGAGGAAAATTAAGAATCAGATTGATATGGACAAGGGGGCAATGGGGCAAGCTGTGAGAGATAGGAGCCTAGTTGGTGCATTCTCTTGCAGACCCTGACCCACCACACGTGACAGAACTCCTTCCAGCACTGTGTCCCAGTTTAGCTCCTAGTATTTCGTGAAACAAATACCAAACTCACAGTGCAGCAGCAAAAACACCACAAAAAGTGGAAGAGGACCAAATGGCTTCACAGTCCACACGGGGAGACACTTAGTCCCCAGTGGCCTCAGTTTACCTACAAAGAGAGGATTCAGCACTGCTTCATCTTGTTCATTGGAAAATAAGAACCATGTCCTCCAGGTCACATAGATGCAGACCCAGCTTTGATGTTCTCACTACAGAGGAAGCCAAATCTCCTGAAAACAACATATATTTCAAGTGTGGAAGCTCAGAGGCAGTTTCTCAAAAAGTTTTTAGGCCAGCAGAGCTCCATGTTTGTGGAGTGTTTACCCTGTCCCTTAGTTTTGGAAACTCCTCTACCACCTCCAAGGTTGTGAACTCCTGAGCATTTTCCATTCCAGATATGTATTCACTGATTTTGTAACTCTTCTCCTCTAATTGTGTCTTACTTGGGGTGAAGGTAATGTCAAGGCATTGTTCTGGATGAGAGCGGGAGGATATTTGTTCAGCATATTTTTACATACACATTGGATTCATTTTCCAAATTTCCATTCAAAGTACTGAATCCCTGACACTAACCCATACCTAGTAGACTCAGACTATTCATCCTAATATAATGGAGAAAATTAGCCCAACACATTAGAAATACAAGTACTTCAGAGGAGACATGTTGTATAGTTGGACTTGACATTTGCATTATATAAGGTAGGAGTTATAAATCTAGTCAAATTTATTTGAAATATTCTCCATGTGTTTTTAAGCTTAACAAATATGTGAATTCTTATTTCAGTTTTCTGTAGCCTATTCACACATGTATATTTATATGCATATATAGAATCCTACCAGGTATCACACGTACATTTTTGTGAGGTGGCTGTCTTGGCAGATACAAATTGTGAGAAGAGTTCACTCCTCCTAAATGCTGTTGGAAATGAAAATTCAACCTATAGGAGAGCGTCCTAGTAGAACAACATTATACATTAACTCATGTTCAGTAAAATAAATATTTTTGCATTTGTGGATGATACATATTTACTGATGAATTTCGATTGGCATTTATATTGGTACTTTTTAATGTCTGTGAGTGTTGTGTGTGTGTGTGTGTATATACAGATATAGATATAGATATACTCTGCAAATTTTTCAAAATATGAAATATATGTGTCTAATATACACTCTCTAAATTCATTCATGTTCATGTATGTGGATTTATAATCCACTTTTCACAAGATTATAATCAGAAATATTCATCCACCTGAAATACATATTTGTTTCCTAGTACTGAAAACTAACTTCAGTGAATGGTGCATACAAATCCTAATTATTCTACAGTAACTGACCCAGTCTAACATCAATGCAAGTAGACTCCTATGGGACATGATATGTAATTTGTCATTCATTTGTATTCGACACTGGTACATTATTGTTTCTTCAGTTTTTGCACATCACAGGATATACATTTCATCCACAAGTTCACAAATTAATAAGCATTTGTTTCAACTTTCACCACTTCTTGCTTCAGAACACATGTATTGTCAGGGTATTCTTGACTGGTCTTTTCATGAGACTTCTTTCCAAACACATTATTTTGAATTTCCATAATCATTTTGAAGCAAAACTCACTCACTCTTTATGATAAACCTAAACACAAATATTTCCATTACATATATACCTGGTTGGAATGAATGATTGTATATCAATATACGATTTCCTTTAATTTTTCAGATATCAGTTCAATTCATTATTTAAAGTTCAAAAAAGTTATATTATTTATTCACAGTATGGTCTATTCATGCTTTTTCTCTATGTTTTTAGAAACAGGGTACACCTCTTTGTACCCCCGATTCTCATTTTACATCTTCAATATATTGCTCCCAGAAATGGTGAAAGAAATACTCATGTCACCTCATTATCACAGTAATATTCTGGACAAAAATGGAAAGGTCACACTTATGATTGTACCAAAGCCTAAATGGAAAGTGAACATGGATTTCTAAAAACATCCATGTCCAGGTTGCCTAATGCTGTCAATTGTCAATCCTATTGGTGACTACATATTTGTTTTTTTCCTAATTTATATATTCAAACTCAACCCTGTTGAAAATGTCTAATTCTATCACTCACTTTATACTTTGCCTGATTTCGTAATGTTTCTATTGATATCTGCTTTTCTACATATTTTTTCCAGTTCAACATAGTGACTGACTCTTCATATGTGCTGACATTTACATTCACTCAACAACCGAAAGTCTATTGCTAAAGAACTTTTGGTCCAAATCCTACACTCACTCTTCTTCCTAAACCTACCGACTATCTTCCTAATCCTACTGAATATCCCTTTTTGACTGGATGTTCTCTTCTAAATTCAATCATCCAATGTACAAGGTCCTATGCCATTGTATATGGAATTATCTGAGGCATCTTTGCAGAACATCATTCAAAGCTAAGTATCCCAATCAAGGGCAAAACCCTTCTGGGCTTCAAATCATACCTAGATTTCTGTTTTCCTACTTATGTTTCACCTCTATATTCTTGTAAATATTGCAGGTTCCCAATACCATTATTCATCACACAGAATCACTCGTAATCCAAATCAAACCTGTTTTTAACCCCAAGTATACACTGTTCCCTCAATCATTTTACAGAAGAGCAGAGACAGAGTGGTTCTTACAATACAGGAAAGTTGGGGACCTTCAACCTGATGAGAACCTCAAATGTCCATGCACAAATGGTACCTGGAGAAGTTGTAGGCAGGTATGAAGCACCTGAGAGAGCAAAAGTCATCTTCCATGGCAAACAACCTGGTCAGGATGAAGGGATGTGTCTGAATCTGCCTCCCTCTCTTCTTATTGTACAGAAGATGGACCAAACCAGGGCTGAGTGGAGAGCTGTTCCCGGGTGCCAATGGTGATATACATACTACCTTATGAAAGTGTCACAGGAAGTTCTGGAAACCTCCATCTTATGTTACCCTTGGAAGCAACTGTTAGGACAAAGTGGTTGCCAAGGCAGTGACCTCATTCAGTTCCAAAGAATGTGAAATACCTCATTTCCTTGGTGATGGAACTCTCTGAACTTGGTATCCAAGAAGCCAGACACCCAGAGGCAGTCCCAGTCCCAGGCCCAGTGGGCTCACTTGTTTGGATTTACCAAGGACAGAGTCAGTTTTCTTGGTACCTAATGATGTGAGGATGGCCAAATGCCAGGAGAGCTCTGAAGATGGACCTTTCCTGAGAAAACAGGTAGTGGCTAACCACTTTTTCCTGACGTCTTCACAGAGTTGGTCAAGGAATCAAGATCTGAGAGAAGACAGGCCATTTCGGGGGAACATAGTATGGCCCACCAGTCAGAGGACACTCCGGATAGTCACAGACGTACTTGGGGGAAGGAGGTGCCTTTGTGGGAGTGGGTGTGGGTTTGTTGTTTTGTCTCATGTTCTGAGAATAGATAGAAAAGGCGGTTTGTTTGGTTTGGAGTGGACAGTTTCTAGTAAGTCATTTGACATGGCGAGTGTTTCTCTTTCTGTGTATCCCACTGTGTCCGTTGTTGTAGACATTAGAAAAGAGAATGCATTAATGGATGTGTCCTGTCTAGTATAAATCTTCCCATAACTCATCCTGCCCAATATATGAATGGACTGCAGCTTGTCTTATCAATGTGCAACACCTGCTATCTTTCTAAGTTGTTGTTTGCTTCCTGAATTCTGGCCACTCTCCAGAATAGGCTCATGGATTTGTGTACAAAATATGTACCACCTCCAAGCTCTGTGACATGGCCATGTACTGGATAGCTGAAGAGAATGGCGAGCATCTCAAAAAACTCAGATATCAGTGTGACCAGGAAAGTCTCAGTGCAGAAACCCTGCTTTGGGCCTTTTGCTTACTTATTGTTGTGTTGCACTGAATGTCAGGAAGGTCTTTGCCTCAGGCCACCCCTTTGTGAAGCCTGAAGAAAACAGTTTTCAAATGGAAATGAATGGGCCTCACCTGTGGCTCTTTATCAGCCTCTTGGACCTGTGTGTGGCTGTGACTTAGATTCTCAGCACCTGATGGATATTAAGAATGATCCCACGTGAGCTTCCAAAACCAAAATGGCAAAAAATATCATTCATTGTGGATGAAGTCTCTTGCCTTCCTCTGTTAGGTTCCTGCACTCCATCAAATGACAATAGGGATTCTTTGGGTCAAATGAGTTCTTCAAAGCCCTGCAGAGGTGCTTGTGTTTTCGCATGACTCTAAATCACCTAAAGAATCGATACCTAAAATCAGTAGGCCTCAAATTGGAGAAACAAAGAAGTATTAACGGCAGGCTTATTTGTTCGCTCCTGTTTCAGAGAAACGGTGTCCAGGCTACCCTGACTTTAGGCAAATGAGGGGCAAACGAGCTGATTTTGGACACTGTCTTGTGCTGCGCCCCTCATGGAAACCTCCAGCCAGAGGTTAAGATGATTTACTATATGGAATAAGATGAAGGCCATGTGGGAGTGTTTTGGTTTTAATTTTGGTCATTTGTGTTGCATTGGAAAAAATGACTGGGTCCACGTGAGCTTGAACTCTGGTGTGATTCCCCTTAGAGACTGGGTTTTGGATCTGAACTCAGAGAAGCATTGCCATGAATTTTGTTGGGATTTTAAGAGGCCACGCATGAAAGTCGCTCTTGGAAACTGAGACCTAGGCCCCGGGTGGATTTCCACAGAGGCCTGGGAATCTCAGCAAGGATATCACATGATTTTATTCTTAAAGAAATGGCAGCCATAGTTGAGAGTCAAAACACACATGGACCTCACATTGTAGACCTCAATGGGCCTGGCCTAATGTGACCTTTTGTCCACTCTTTGGGAAGCCGTGCCTGTGAGAGTTCTCCAGAGATTTCATTGAAATGAGCTTCCTCACCATTTAATGTTTGCTCAATGAACTGAAACCCACAGTGCCTCCAACTTCATGGTTGAAAAATGGCTAGATAAATACCATGAAATTTTTGAAATTCCTATGACCAGGTGGCACAGGAGAAACATTGGATGTCCTGTTGCTGATCATGAGTATACCAGACAGTGCCTTGTTTTACTGAGTTTCATGAAAATGGTGTAGAACAGAGATGCCAGAAATTTGGAGCCTGCTGAGTAGTGGGTCTAGAGCAGTGGTGGGGAGGTGTTTGATAAAACATCCGTGGTAGGGCCATGTGGATCTACCATTGGATTCCAAATGGCTTGTAACTGACATGGTGCAGCCAACAGACCCTTATATGTAAAGGCATCTTGTTATATGGAGAGTTTTCAGAGGAAAATTAAGAATCAGGTTGATATGGACAAGGGGGCAATGGGGCAAGCTGTGAGAGATAGGAGCCTAGTTGGTGCATTCTCTTGCAGACCCTGACCCACCACACGTGACAGAACTCCCTCCAGCACTGTGTCCCAGTTTAGCTCCTAGTATTTCGTGAAACAAATACCAAACTCACAGTGCAGCAGCAAAAACACCACAAAAAGTGGAAGAGGACCAAATGGCTTCACAGTCCACACGGGGAGACACTTAGTCCCCTGTGGCCTCAGTTTACCTACAAAGAGAGGATTCAGCACTGCTTCATCTTGTTCATTGGAAAAAAAGAAACCATGTCCTCCAGGTCACATAGATGCAGACCCAGCTTTGATGGTCTCACTACAGAGGAATCCAAATCTCTTGAAAACAACATATATTTCAAGTGTGGAAGCTCAGAGGCAGTTTCTCAAAAAGTTTTTAGGCCAGCAGAGCTCCATGTTTGTGGAGTGTTTACACTGTCCCTTAGTTTTGGAAACTCCTCTACCACCTCCAATGTTGTGAACTCCTGAGCATTTTCCATTCCCGATATGTATTCACTGATTTTGTAACTCTTCTCCTCTAATTGTGTCTTACTTGTGGTAAAGGTAATGTCAAGGCATTGTTCTGGATGAGAGCGGGAGGATATTTGTTCAGCATATATTTACATACACATTGGATTCATTTTCCAATTTTCCATTCGAAATACTGAATCCCTGACACTAACCCATACCTAGTAGTCTCAGACTATTCATCTTAATATAATGGAGAAAATTAACCCAACACAATGGAAATACAAGCACTTCAGAGGAGACATGTTGTATAGTTGGACTTGACATTTGCATTATATAAGGTAGGAGTTATAAATCTAGTCAAATTTTAATTGAAATATTCTCCATGTGTTTTTAAACTTAACAAATATGTGAATTCTTGTTTCCCTTTTCTGTAGCCTATTCACACATGTATATTTATATGCATATATAGAATCCTACCAGGTATCACACGTACATTTTTGTGAGGTGGCTGTCTTGGCAGATACAAATTGTGAGAAGAGTTCACTCCTCCTAAATGCTGTTGGAAATGAAAATTCAACCTATAGGAGAGCGTCCTAGTAGAACAACCTTATACATTAACTCATGTTCAGTAAAATAAATATTTTTGCATTTGTGGATGATACATATTTACTGATGAATTTCGATTGGCATTTATATTGGTACTATTTAATGTCTGTGAGTGTTGTGTGTGTGTGTGTGTATATACAGATATAGATATAGATATACTCTCCAAATTTTTCAAAATATGAAATATATGTGTCTAATATACACTCTCTAAATTCATTCATGTTCATGTATGTGGATTTATAATCCACTTTTCACAAGATTATAATCAGAAATATTTATCCACCTGAAATACATATTTGTTTCCTAGTACTGAAAACTAACTTCAGTGAATGGTGCATACAAATCCTAATTATTCTACAGTAACTGACCCAGTCTAACATCAATGCAAGTAGACTCCAATGGGACATGATATGTAATTTGTCATTCATTTGTATTCGACACTGGTACATTATTGTTTCTTCAGTTTTTGCACATCACAGGATATACATTTCATCCACAAGTTCACAAATTAATAAGCATTTGTTTCAACTTTCACCACTTCTTGCTTCCGAACACATGTATTGTCAGGGTTTCTTGACTGGTCCTTTCATGAGACTTCTTTCCAAACACATTATTTTGAATTTCCATAATCATTTTGAAGCAAAACTCACACACTCTTCATGATAAACCAAAACACTAATATTTCCATTACATATATACCTGGTTGGAATGAATGATTGTATATCAATATACGATTTCCTTTAATTTTTCAGATATCAGTTCAATTCATTATTTAAAGTTCAAAAAAGTTATATTATTTATTCACAGTATGGTCTATTCATGCTTTTTCTCTATGTTCCTAGAAACAGGGTACACCTCTTTGTACCCCCGATTCTCATTTTACAACTTCAATATATTGCTCCCAGAAATGGTGAAAGAAATACTCATGTCACCTCATTATCACAGTAATATTCTGGACAAAAAATGGAAAGGTCACACTTATGATTGTACCAAAGCCTAAATGGAAAGTGAACATGGATTTCTAAAAACATCCATGTCCAGGTTGCCTAATGCTGTCAATTGTCAATCCTATTGGTGACTACATATTTGTTTTTTTCCTAATTTATATATTCAAACTCAACCCTGTTGAAAATGTCTAATTCTATCACTCACTTTATACTTTGCCTGATTTCGTAATGTTTCTATTGATATCTGCTTTTCTACATATTTTCCCCAGTTCAACATAGTGACTGACTCTTCATATGTGCTGACATTTACATTCACTCAACAACCGAAAGTCTATTGCTAAAGAACTTTTGGTCCAAATCCTATACTCACTCTTCTTCCTAAACCTACCGACTATCTTCCTAATCCTACTGAATATCCCTTTTTGACTGGATGTTATCTTCTAAATTCAATCATCCAATGTACAAGGTCCTATGATATTGTATATGGAATTATCTGAGGCATCTTTGCAGAACATCATTCAAAGCTAAGTATCCCAATCAAGGGCAAAACCCTTCTGGGCTTCAAATCATACCTAGATTTCTGTTTTCCTACTTATATTTCACCTCTATATTCTTGTAAATATTGCAGGTTCCCAATACCATTATTCATCACACAGAATCACTCGTAATCCAAATCAAACCTGTTTTTAACCCCAAGTATACACTGTTCCCTCAATCATTTTACAGAAGAGGAGAGACAGAGTGGTTCTTACAATACAGGAAAGTTGGGGACCTTCCACCTGATGAGAACCTCAAATGTCCATGCACAAATGGTACCTGGAGAAGTTGTAGGCAGGTATGAAGCACCTGAGAGAGCAAAAGTCATCTTCCATGGCAAACAACCTGGTCAGGATGAAGGGATGTGTCTGAATCTGCCTCTCTCTCTTCTTATTGTACAGAAGATGGACCAAACCAGGGCTGAGTGGAGAGCTGTTCCCAGGTGCCAATGGTGATATACATTCTACCTTATGAAAGTGTCACAGGAAGTAGGGGCAACCTCCATCTTATGTTACCCTTGGAAGCAACTGTTAGGACACAGTGGTTGCCAAGGCAGTGACCTCATTTAGTTCCAAAGAATGTGACATACCTCATTTCCTTGGTGATGGAACTCTCTGAACTTGGTATCCAAGAAGCCAGGCACCCAGAGGCAGTCCCAGACCCAGTCCCAGTGGGCTCACTTGTTTGGATTTACCAAGGACAGAGTCAGTTTTCTTGGTACCTAATGATGTGAGGATGGCCAAATGCCAGGAGAGCTCTGAAGAAGGACGTTTCCTGAGAAAACTGGTAGTGGCTAACCACTTTTTCCTGACATCTTCACAGAGTTGGTCAAGGAAACAAGATCTGAGAGAAGACAGGCCATTTCGGGGGAACATAGTATGGCCCACCAATCAGAGGACACTCCGGATAGTCACAGACCTACTTGGGGGAAGGAGGTGCCTTTGTGGGAGTGGGTGTGGGTTTGTTGTTTTGTCTCATGTTCTGAGAATAGATTGGAAAGGCGGTTTGTTTGGTTTGGAGTGGACAGTTTCTAGTAAGTCATTTGACATGGCGAGTGTTTCTCTTTCTGTGTATCCCACTGTGTCCGTTGTTGTAGACATTAGAAAAGAGAATGCATTAATGGATGTGTCCTGTCTAGTACAAATCTTCCCATAATTCATCCTGCCCAATATATGAATGGACTGCAGCTTGTCTTATCAATGTGCAACACCTGCTATCATTCTAAGTTGTTGTTTTCTTCCTGAATTCTGGTCACTCTCAAGAATAGGCTCATGGATTTGTGTCCAAAATATTTAACACCTCCAAGCTCTGTGACATGGCCATGTACTGGATAGCTGAAGAGAATGGCGAGCATCTCAGAAAACTCAGATATCAGTGTGACCAGGAAAGTCTCAGTGCAGAAACCCTGCTTTGGGCCTTTTGCTTACTTATTGTTGTGTTGCACTGAATGTCAGGAAGGTCTTTGCCTCAGGCCACATTTTGTGAAGCCTGAAGAAAACAGTTTACAAATGGAAATGAATGCACCTCACCTGTGGCTCTTTATCAGCCTCTTGGACCTGTGTGTGGCTGTGACTTAGATTCTCAGCACCTGATGGATCTTAAGAATGATCCCATGTGAGCTTCCAAAACCAAAATGGCAAAAAATATCATTCATTGTGGATGAAGTCTCTTGCCTTCCTCTGTTAGGTTCCTGCACTCCATCAAATGACAATAGGGATTCTTTGGGTCAAATGAGTTCTTCAAAGCCCTGCAGAGGTGCTTGTGTTTTGCATGACTCTAAATCACCTAAAGAATCGATACCTAAAATCAGTAGGCCTCAAATTGGAGAAACAAAGAAGTATTAACGGCAGGCTTATTTGTTCACTCCTGGTTCACAGAAACGGTGTCCAGGCTACCCTGACTTTAGGCAAATGAGGGGCAAACGAGCTGATTTTGGACAGTGTCTTGGGCTGCGCCCCTCATGGAAACCTCCAGCCAGAGGTTAAGATGATTGACTATATGGAATAAGATGAAGGCTATGTGGGAGTGTTTTGGTTTTAATTTTGGTCATTTGTGTTGCATTGGAAAAAATGACTGGGTCCACGTGGGCTTGAACTCTGGTGTGATTCCCCTTAGAGACTGGGTTTTGGAACTGAACTCAGAGAAGCATTGCCATGAATTTTGTTGGGATTTTAAGAGGCCACGAATGAAAGTCACTCTTCGAAACTGAGACCTAGGCCCCGGGTGGATTTCCACAGAGGCCTGGGAATCTCAGCAAGGATATCACATGATTTTATTCTTAAAGAAATGGCAGCCATAGTTGAGAGTCAAAACACACATGGACCTCACATTGTAGACCTCAATGGGCCTGGCCTAATGTGACCTTTTGTCCACTCTTTGGGAAGCCGTGCCTGTGAGAGTGCTCCAGAGATTTCATTGAAATGAGCTTCCTCACCATTTAATGTTTGCTGAATGAACTGAAACCCACAGTGCCTCCAACTTCATGCTTGAAAAATGGCTAGATAAATACCATGAAATTTTTGAAATTCCTATGACCAGGTGGCACTGGAGAAATATTGGATGTCCTGTTGCTCATCATGAGTATACCAGACAGTGCCTTGATTTACTGAGTTTCATGAAAATGGTGTAGAACAGAGATGCCAGTAAGTTGGAGCCTGCTGAGTAGTGGGTCTAGAGCAGTGGTGGGGAGGTGTTTGATAAAACATCCGTGGTAGGGCCATGTGGATCTACCATTGAATTCCAAATGGCTTGTAACTTACAAGGTGCAGCTAGCAGACCCTTATATGTAAAGGCATCTTTTTATATGGAGAGTTTTCAGAGGAAAATTAAGAATCAGGTTGATATGGACAAGGGGGCAATGGGGCAAGCTGTGAGAGATAGGAGCCTAGTTGCTGCATTCTCTTGCAGACCCTGACCCACCACACGTGACAGAACCTCCTCCAGCACTGTGTCCCAGTTTAGCTCCTAGTATTTCATGAAACAAATACCAAACTCACAGTGCAGCAGCAAAAACACCACAAATTGGAGGAGGACCAAATGGCATCACAGTCCACACGGGGAGACACTTAGTCCCCAGTGGCCTCAGTTTACCTACAAAGAGAGGATTCAGCACTGCTTCATCTTGTTCATTGGAAAATAAGAAACCATGTCCTCCAGGTCACATAGATGCAGACCCAGCTTTGATGGTCTCACTACAGAGGAATCCAAATCTCCTGAAAACAACATATATTTCAAGTGTGGAAGCTCAGAGGCAGTTTCTCAAAAAGTTTTTAGGCCAGCAGAGCTCCATGTTTGTGGAGGGTTTACCCTGTCCCTTAGTTTTGGAAACTCCTCTACCACCTCCAAGGTTGTGAACTCCTGAGCATTTTCCATTCCAGATATGTATTCACTGATTTTGTAACTCTTCTCCTCTAATTGTGTCTTACTTGGGGTGAAGGTAATGTCAAGGCATTGTTCTGGATGAGAGCGGGAGGATATTTCTGCAGCATATATTTACATACACATTGGATTCATTTTCCATTTTTCCATTCGAAATACTGTATCCCTGACACTAACCCATACCTAGTAGTCTCAGACTATTCATCCTAATATAATGGAGAAAATTAACCCAACACAATGGAAATACAAGCACTTCAGAGGAGACATGTTGTATAGTTGGACTTGACATATGCATTATATAAGGTAGGAGTTATAAATCTAGTCAAATTTTAATTGAAATATTCTCCATGTGTTTTTAAACTTAACAAATATGTGAATTCTTGTTTCCCTTTTCTGTAGCCTATTCACACATGTATATTTATATGCATATATAGAATCCTACCAGGTATCACACGTACATTTTTGTGAGGTGGCTGTCTTGTCAGATACAAATTGTGAGAAGTGTTCACTCCTCCTTAATGCTGTTGGAAATGAAAATTCAACCTATAGGAGAGCGTCCTAGTAGAACAACATTATACATTAACTCATGTTCAGTAAAATAAATATTTTTGCATTTGTGGATGATATATATTTACTGATGAATTTCGATTGGCATTTATATTGGTACTTTTTAATGTCTGTGAGTGTTGTGTGTGTGTGTGTGTGTGTGTGTGTGTGTGTATAGATGTAGATATAGATATAGATATACTCTCCAAATTTTTCAAAATATGAAATATATGTGTCTAATATACACTCTCTAAATTCATTCATGTTCATGTATGTGGATTTATAATCCACTTTTCACAAGATTATAATCAGAAATATTCATCCACCTGAAATACATATTTGTTTCCTAGTACTGAAAACTAACTTCAGTGAATGGTGCATACAAATCCTAATTATTCTACAGTAACTGACGCAGTCTAACATCAATGCAAGTAGAATCCTATGGGACATGATATGTAATTTGTCATTCATTTGTATTCGACACTGGTACATTATTATTTCTTCAGTTTTTGCACATCATAAGATATACCTTTGCCAAGGCAGTGACCTCATTCAGTTCCAAAGAATGTGACATACCTCATTTCCTTGGTGATGGAACTCTCTGAACTTTGTATCCAAGGAGCCAGGCACCCAGAGGCAGTTTCAGTCCCAGTCCCAGTGGGCTCACTTGTTTGGATTTAGCAAGGATAAAGTCAGTCATTCTTGGTTCCTACTGAAGTGAGGATTACCAAATGCCTGTAGAGCTCTGAAGAGGGAACTTTCCTGAGAAAGCAGGTAGAAGCTCTCCATTTTTTCCTTACAACTTTACAGAGTTCGCCAAGGAAAACAGATCTGAGAGAGGACAGGCCATTTCAGAAGAACAGAGTATGGCCACCAGTCAGAGGACACTCTGGTTAGTCACACAGCTACTTGGGGAAGGAGGTGCCTTTTTGGGAGTTTGTGTGGGTTTGTGGTTTGTCTCATGTTCTGAAAATAGGTAGGAATGGCGGTTTGTTTGTTTTGGAGTGAACTGTTTCTGGTAAGTCGTTTGACGAGGTGAGTGTTTCCATGTCTGTGTATCCCACTGTGCCTGTGGTAGTAGACATGAGAAAAGAGAATGCAGCAATGGATGTGTCATGTCTAGTATAAAGCTTCCCAGCATTCATCCTGCCCAATTTATGAATGGAGTGTGGCTTGCCTTATGCACGGGCAACACCTAATACCTTCCTAAGTCCCTGTTTTCTTCCTGAATTCTGGCCACTCTCTAGAATAGGCTCATGGTTATGTGTCCAAGATACATACCAAATCCAAGGTCTTTGACATGGCCATGTACTGGATACCTGAATGGAATGGCTCGCATCTCAGAAAACTCAGATATCAGTGTGACCAGGAAAGTCTCAGTGGAGATACCCTGCTTTGGGCCTTTTGCTTACCTATTGTTCTGTTGCCCTGAATATCAGAAAGGTCTATGTCTCATGCAACCCCTTTGTTAAGCCTGAAGAAAACAGTTTTCAAATGGAAATGAATGTGCATCACCTCTGGCTCTTTGCTTAATTTCATTGGAAAACGATGTGTCTGATTCAGGCCCTTTGCCCTGTTTTAGGCTGTGACTTAGATTCTCAGCACCTGATGGATGTAAAGAAAGATCCCATATGTGCATCTAAACCAAAATGGAAAAACGTTCAATCAATGTGCATGAAGTATATTGCCTTCCTTTGTTAGGTTTCTGAAATCCATCATGTCAGAATAGGGATCCTTTGGGTGAAATGAGTTCTTCAAATCTTTGCAGAGGTGCTTGGCTTTTCTCATGACTCCAATTCACAAAAAGAATCTAGACCCCACAGTCAGAGAGGCTCAAATTGGAGAAGCGAAGCAGTATTAAGGGCAGGCCTATTTGATCACTCCTGGTTCACAGGAAGGGTGTCCAAGCCACCCTGTCATTCGGCAAATGAGGGGCAAGGGAGCTTATTTTGGACACTGTCTTGGGATGTGCCTCTCATGAAAACCTCCATCCAGATGTTATGATGAGTATCTTTATGGTAGAAGATGAGGGCCATGTAGGAGTGTTTTGGTTATAATTGTGGTCATTTGTGTGGCAGTTGGAAGAGATGACTGGGTCCACCTGGGCATGAATTCTGCTGTGATTCCCCTTAGAGACTGAGTTCTGGAACTGACCTCAGAGAAGTATTGACATGAATTGTGTGGGGATTTTAGGAGGCCAGGAATGAGAGTTGCCATTGGGAACCTGGGATCAAGGCCCAGAGTGGCTTTCCACAGAACACTGGGAATCACAGCCAGGATATTACATGATTTTATTCTGAAAGACTTGGCAGGCATAATTGAGATTCAAAACACACTTGGACCTCGCTTTGTAGACCTCAATGGGCCTGGCTTCATGTGACTTTTTGGCCACTCTTTGGGTAGACTTGCCTGTGAGAGTGCTCCAGAGATTTCCCTGAAATTAGCTTCCTCACCATTTAATGGTTCCTGAATGAATTGAAACCAACATTGCCTCCAAATGCATCTGTGAAAAAATGCTAGATAATTACCATGAAATTTTAGAAATTCCGATGACCAGCTGGCACTGGAGGACCTTTGATGTCCTGTTGATGATCATGAGTATAACAGACAGGGGCTTGATTGACTGGGTTTCATGAAAATGGTGTAGAACAGAGATGCCAGTAAGTTGGGGCCTGGTAAGTAGTGGGCCTAGAGCTGTGTTATGCAAATGTGTGATAAAACATCTGTGGTGGGGCCATGTGGATCTTCCATTGGCTTCCAAATGGCTGTGACTGACATGGTGCAACCATCACACCCATATATGTAAAGGCATATTTTTATATGGAGAGGTTTCAGAGCAATGTTCAGTATCATGTTGTAATTGTCAAGGGGGCAAGCTACTTGAGATAGAACCCTGGTTGGTGCATTCTCCTGGAGACCCTGCCAACCACACCTGACAGAACTCCCTTCAGCACTGTGTCCCATTTGAACTCGTTGTATTTCATGAAGCAAATACCAAACTCCCAGTGCAGCAGCAAGAAACACCACGAAAATTGGAGGATGACCATTGGTTTCACAGTCCACACGGGAAGACCCTTAGCCCTCAGTGGCCAAAGTTTACCTACAAAAAGAGAATTCATCACTGCTGCCTCATTTTTATTTGAAAATAAGTAACCATTTCCTCCAGGTCACATAGATGCAGATCCAGCTTTGATGGTTTCACTACAAATAAAGCTAAAGCTCCTGACAACAACATATATTTCAAGTGCCCAACCTCAGAGGCAGATTCTCAAAAAGTCTTTTGGCCAGCAGAGCTCCATGTTTGTGGAGTGTTTACCCTGTCTCTTACTTTTGGAAACTCCTCTACCACCTCCAAAGATGTGAAATCTGGAGCATTTTCCATTCTAGATATGTATTCACAGATTTTCTAACTCTTCTCCTCTAATTGTGTCTTATTTGGGGCGAAGGAAATGTCAAGGCATTGTTCTGGAGGAGAGTGGGAAGATTTTTCCGTAGCATATATTTGCATACACATTGGATTCAGTGTCCTATTTTCAATTCAAAATACTGAATACCTGACTCTAACCCATACCCTACCAGACTCTGACTACTAATCCTAATATGATGGAGAAAAATAACCCATAAAGAATAGAAATACAAGCAGTTCAGAGTAGGCATGGTGTATAGATGGACTTGCCTTTTGCATGATACAGAGTTGGAGTTATAAATCTAGTCAATTGTTTGTTGAAATAGTTGTCCTAGTATTTTTAAGGTTAACAAATATGTGAATTCCTGTCTACCTTTCTCTGTATTCTTATATGCACATATAGATTCCTATCTGGTACCACACGTACATTCTTGTGAGGTGGCTGACTTGGCAGATACAAATTGTTAGAAGAGATCACTCCTACTAAACCCTGTTGGAACTGAATATTCAACCTATGGGTGAGCTTGCTAGTTGAACAGCATTATACATAAATCCATGTTCAGTAAAATGAATATTTTTAGATCTGTGGATGGTATATATTTTATAATGAATTTTGATTGACATATATATTGCTACTTTTTTGTCTGTGTGAGTGTTTTATGTATATGTATATATATGTGTATATATATATATATATATATATATATATATATATATATATATATACACTCTCCAGATTTTTCAAAATATGAAATATATGTGTCTTATATTCACTCCCTAAATTCATTCATGTTCATGTATGTGGATTTATAATCAACTATTCACAAGATTATTCTCAGAAATATTCATCCACCTGAAATTTGCCCAGTGCTCTCAAATGTCAATCCTATTTGTGACTACATATTTGTTTCTTCCTAAGATTATATATTTAAACTCAACCCTGTTCAAAATGTCTAATCCTATCACTCACTTTATACTCTGCCTGATTTTGTAATTTCTATATTGATATATGCTTTCCTACATATTTTCCCCAGTTCATCATTGTGACTGACTCTTCACCTGTGCTGACATTTACATTCACTCTCTAATCGAAATCCTATTGCTAAGAAACTTTTGTTCCAAATCTTATACTCACCCTTCTTCCTAAACTTATTGACTATCTTCGTAATGCTACAGACTATCCCTTTTTGACTGGATGTTCTCTTCTACATTTAATCATCCAAGTAAATGTGGTGCGAGCTTCAGAGGAGGAGACTACCAACAGACTATCTCATGCAACATCAAACGGTTTATTGGGTGTCCAGCAGGCTGGGGTTCAGAGCTCACCTGAATAGAGCAGATAGCCCTGAGAATAGCTGAAGTAGAGCTTATATACTTTCCCTGGAGAGGGAAGGGAGGGAATTGTATTGATGGGTCAGGGCGAGTGGGCGGTTTGCATGCAACTGGGAGAGGGAGTACATTCTGCAATTTGGCAGCTGGGGATAGAACATTCTGGGAACAAAATTTGCAAACATTTCTCAAGATTTCAACAGTGTTCTGTTAAGCATACAGAAAAACAAGATGTGACAAGTACCTATTTTATTAATATTTCATTCCCCACTTCGTCTTCTGGCTAATTTTAATCATAAAAATGATCATTGGAGGGTGTCACATTCAATGTCAGCTAGTGGGGTATTACCATAAGTTTAACTCGTCCAATTTGAGCCTGGAGAAAAGACATTACACGGTTGAGCAAACAGGGTTTTATAGTTAGCAATAATATGAGGATTATTATTGGACTGGCCAGGGTTGATAAAAATGTAGTTAACCAGGGGGACTTTGTGAACCAAGACTCAAGCCACCCTTTTTGGGCCTCTCTCACTTGTTGATGCTCTTCAAGGTGTCTTTTAAATTTACTCATAGATTTTATTACAACTCCAGTATAGTCAGCATAAAAACAACATTCTTCCCTCAATGTAGCACAAAGGCCCCCTTCTCTAATGAAGAGGAGGTCCAACCCTCAACTGTTCTGTAAAACAACTTCAGAGAGAGAGGTTAAAGTTTCATGCAAAGCCCTGAAGGAGGTTTCTAATATCTTACTTTTGCTCTATTGCTGCTTCTAATTGGGTCATCTTTTGTGTCCCATGGACAATGCCACTGGTTCCTCTGCCAACCCGTGCAGCAACTCCTATTCCTAATAGGATGGCTAAAGTGAGGGATATATGTTCCCAGTGGAACCGGTTGTATGCCCCCCCTATTTGATCCTCAAATGAACCTGCGTCATGATAGAGCACTCTGGGAAACATCTGCACCATTACACAAATTATCACATATCTTGATCATTTCATGAAAACATAAACGATGTTTAAGTATATAGAATTATGCTGTTGTAGGCACTGACAAAGCAAGGCACCTAAGATAGCACTCAAGAGAGGGAAACAGTCCTATTTGGTTGCAACCGGATTCAGAGGGCATTGCTTCTATTGTAATCAATTAATCCCCTGAAACTCAAGTTTAGGTAGTTTCAGAAATTTGTACCCAACATATAAGGCATGGGGCTCAGAAGTTCACAGTCTTCAGAAGTTTAAAAAAGCAGTATTTGTTTCTGTTTTTCCTTCTGTTCTGGGCAAGTTAACTTTTCAAGGACACCTGGGAGGAGGAGAGCTTTTTCTTCCCTTTCTTATTTTCCCCCTGCCAGCTGTTACCATGGAGCCCGGTTGGTAATTTCTTTATCTTAGAAATGTAGCCATCTCTGTGAAGCCCCAGCTGAAGGCCAGAGGACTTGTTCACATATTTTGTGAAAAACTAGTTAGAGGTTGTCTAGCTTAGAAGTACTGAGATTTTTAGCCAGTGGCCAAGTAGAACAGGGCAATACAAAAGAGAATGTTTATCTACATTAAAGTCTTTATTGGGACTCTTTGGCTGAAAGTTCAAAACTCAGCCATGGTGAAGACTTCTGAAGAAGGTCATTTAAGACTTTTCTGTGGACCTGGTACAGAGGGGGAAAGACGGGGAAGTTGGGGCTGAGAGCACCTCCGAGGATCTGAGAATGAGGGAAAAGAGAGATGTAAAAGAATAATGCGAAGGGTATTTGGAATTTCCTAGCAGCAAACTTGAGCAGTAGATCAGGTAGAGCAGAGTGAAAGACGGGAGTGAGGATCCCAAAATCCTGTGAGGGACTTTAAATTTTAGTAACCTGTTTTCAGTGATGACAAAGCAACTTTAAAGGCCAATTATATTACATCTTGGATAAGGGTCTCAGGGCTCTCCTCAGCTCGTTTGAGCATTGGGTTAGCTGGTAAGAGGACCTGGTGGGACCCGGTGAGGGCACTGACAGGAGATGAGAGGAATGAGTCGGTGGAGCGGTACCTATGTACCTGCTACCTCAGCAAGGGGGCTATGGTCAGAGAACTGGTGGAGCTTTGGGTTTCTGATCTAGTTATTGGAGGGGAGAAATCAAGTTGCTGAGATGGGAGTGACAGCAGAGGGTCTGGAGCAGAAGGCTGAGGATAATGATCTATTGGAGAAGCATAGTTCAGGATGTGAGTGAAGGAGGGAATAGGCTTCCACATAGGGCAATTTCCTTTCACTCTTTTGAGCACTTGCAGAAGTCAAAAAGGTCATGCAAAATTTGAGGATCTAGAGACCCCTCTGTGTGCCATAGTTTTTGGTTGTCTAATTGGTAATGTGGCCAATGCTGTGTACTGAATTTGATGAAGAATTGGGGTTCCATCAGGCAGCCCCTGTATGCACACATTCCCATGACATACAGAAAAAGTCGGCTTTTCCCCCACACAGCCATTACTCTTTGTGGCTTTGATAGTCTGCCAGGCAAACTTAGTAATCTAGACTAGCCAAACTGCATCTGGCTTGCGTGTCCCTACATCCATAATGTTTGTTTCCATTATCTATGGTACAGAAGGGATTTAATGGTATTTTAGTGGGATCCTCTTCATCAGTGATATCACAATAGGAAATACCTATAGCCAGCTAACAAATCTCTGGGTGGAGAGATGGCCACCAGGTCCCTAAGGGGGCTGTATGCGAGATAGACCATACTTCTTTTCCAGTAGGATTTGTGATCAGCCATCACTGCTTAATGGGCTGATGAGGGTTAGGACTACTTGTAGCCAAGGGGAGAGTATATAACCTTATTCACATTGCGAAAACACAATTTGAAACTGTTACCAGTCTTTTTCAGTTTCCAGAAAGATTCTGTACAGGGAGCAGGCTTGAGATGAGAGGCATGGATCCTGGAAGTGATTCTGTTTACGTTTACCACTGTAGGTGTTATAATAGCACCTGGTATGGTCCTTTTCAGCGGGGTACCAGGGATGACACCTGATATCATCTTACATAGATGAAATCTCTTACTTGATATGGATGAGGAATCCCCTGGTTCCCAGTTGGGTAGGCAGTGGCCAGCTGTTTTCACAGGTATTACTGAGTTCTTTCAAGATATTTAAGTCTGTCAAGCAAGGGGGTGTGGAAAGGATATTTAGGTCTTACAGTTGGGCTTAGGTCCCCTACTGGAGGAGGGCCACCATAAAGAATTTCACACGTGGTAAGGTTACTCAAAGAAACAAAGGGATTTTTTCTTGCATGAAACATTGCATAAGGCAGGAGCATAGTCCAATCCTATGCTGGTCTCTAAGCTTAATTTCGTTAAGGTCTCTTTAATGGTTCTATTCATTCTTTCTACTTGTCTTGAACTCTGTGGTCTATAAGCACAATTTAACTTCCAATTAATCCCCAGGTTCCTGGCTAACCCCTGACTTACCTGGGCCATGAAAATCGGTCCATTGTCAGATCCTATTACCGGCTTAGCTTCCTCCAATGGTAGAGAGGCTTAGTCAGCAGCAGCGGAATCACTTAGAGTGTGTTGTGTGTTAGGGGACGAGGGCAGGGGATAAGGAGGGGGAGAAGAGTCCAGTAGAGTCAAATCTGTGACTCAGGGAGAACAGAGGGTGGAGGAGGAGGAGGTTGAGAGGGTTTGAGAGATCATGGGGGAAGGAGTAGGAGCAGAGGTAGGGGCAAGGAAAGGCTTAACCCATGGAGGAGGAGATTTGCAGAGGTCCTGCCAAGTTAAGATATATGGCTGTTGATCTGGATGGCTATGTGGCGCTGGCTGAAAGACAATACCTCTGACTTTTTAAATTAGTGGGAAGTAGAAAGATCCTTCTAGGGGCCATATGACTCCAAAGATGGGCCATTCTGAGGCACAGAGATTCTGCCAGGTCCAGCGTTTTACTAAAAAAAGAAAGATTCTGAGCCCTTAAGCGGACTTTGGTCCAGTGATCAAGGGTCAGGGACAGAGGCATTGACGTGCTCTGTTCCAGAATGAAAGTTCCACAAACAGTAAAAGCAAGGACACACGACACAGATAAGACAAGACCATAAAGACAGGCAATGAACGTCCAACACTGAGACCAGGAATGAGTAGCCGGCAAAACCCAATGGTATGGCAACAACGAATCTAAAAGAAAATATCACTGAGTCGAGAAGACTATTGTTCCTTGATTTCCCGAGTTCTCTGCGGTTTCCTCCAGAGAGGTGCCCTTTGTCTCTGTGACACGTCTCTCAGCCACCGTCGGAGAGAGCCCAGGCTCTTCATCGCCAGCAATTTTGCCAAGCCCTAACAAGAAACCTGAAACCGGAAAGAGGCGCCTTACTTGCTCCAAGAGGAGCCCGTTGGGGTCTCTCCTCCGCCACTGCTGGAACTCGGTGGAACCTCAATATGTAAAGGTCAGGCGAGTGTCAGAGGAAGATACTATCAAGAGACTGTCTCATGCAACAGCAAAGGGTTTATTTGTGGTCCAGCATGCTGGAGCTCAGAGCTAAATTAAATAGAGCAGAGACCTCTGAGAACAGCTTAAGCAGAGCTTATATACTTTCCTTGGAGAGGGAAGAGAGGGAAGTTTAGTGATGGGTAAGGGCGAGTGGGCGGTTTGCATGACACCGAGTGAGGGAGTACATTCTGCAGTTCGGCTGTTGAACAGTACATTCTAGAACAAGATTAGCAAACATTTCTCAAGATTTCAAAAGTGTTTTGTTAAGCATACAGAAAAACAGGAAGTGACAAGTACCTATTTTATTAATTTTATTAACCTTTCACTACCGACTATGCCTTTTTGACTTGATGTTCCTTCTACATTAATTCATGCAACGTACAAGGTGCTATGCCATTGTATAGTCGATTTATCTGAGACAACTCTGCAGAACGTAATTCAACACCACGTATCCCTATCAAGGGCCCAATGCCCTTCTGGGCTTCAAATCAGACTTAGATTTCTTTTTTCATACATATATTTCACCTATATATTCTTCTACACATAGCAAGTTCTCAATACGATCATTCATCCAGCAAAATGATTTCTAACCCAAATCGATCATGTTTTTAACCATAACCGGACACTGTTCCCTCAATCTAACTTTACAGAAGAGCAGGGAAGGAGTTGATATTACAATACAGAAATGTAGAAAAACTTCCACCTGCTGAGAACCTCAAAGGTCCATGCAGAAATGATCCCTGGAGAAGATGTAGGAAGCAATAAAGGACCTGAGAGACCAAAAGTCATCTTCCATGGCAAACAACCCGGTCAGGATAAAAGGTTGTGTCTGAATCAGATTTTTTTAATGTAGAGATCATGGACCAAACCAGGCCTGTGTGGAGATCTATTCCTGGGTGCCTTTTGGTTGATATACCATTCTAACTTGTGAAAATGTCACAGGAAGTAGGGGCAGCCTCAATCTCTTGGGACCCTTGGAAGCAACAGTTAGGACAAAGTGGCTGCCAAGACAGTGCCCTCATTCAGTTCAGGAAGGAAGTGACCTCACCTCACTTTCTTGGTGATGGAACTCTCTGAACGTGGGATCCAGGAAGCCAGGCACACAGAGCCAATCCAAGTCCCCAGTCCCAGTGGTCTCACTTGTTTGGAATTACCAAGGACAGGGTCAGTATTTTTTGGTACCTACAGATGTGACGAAGGCCAAATGCCAGGAAAGCTCTGATGCAGGGTTTTTCATGAGAAAGCAGGTAGTTGCTCACCGTTGGCTCCTAAGAAGTTCACAGAGTTGGCCAAGGAGACAAGATCTGAGACAGGAAAGGCCATTTTGGGGGAACATATTATGGCCCACAAGTCAGAGGACACTCTGGATATTCACAGACCTACTTAGGGAAGGAGGTGCCTTTGTGGGTGTGGTTGTGGGTTTGTGGTTTTGTCTCATTTTCTGAGAATAGGTAGGACAGTCGGTTTGTTTCATTTGAAGTGGACTGTTTCTAGTAAGTCTTTTCACAGGGCGAGTGTTTCTATGTCTGTGTATTCCACTGTTTCCGTGGTTGTAGACATTAGAAAAGAGAATTCATCAATGGATATGTCGTGTCTAGTAGAAAGCTTCTCAGCATTCATATTGCCCCGTTTTTGAATGGACTGTAGCTTGCCTTATCGATGAGCAACACCTGCTACCTTCCTAAGTTTCTATTTTCAACCTGAATTCCGGCCAATCTCAAGAATAGGCCCATGGTTTTGTGTCCAAGATATGTACCACCTCCAAGCTCTGTGACATGGCCATGTACTGGATAGCTGTAGGTGATGGCGAGCATCTCAGAAAACTCAGATATCAGTGTGACCAGGAAAGTCTCAGAGGAGAAATCCTGCTTTGGGCCTTTTGCTTACCTATTGTTCTGTTGCCCTGAATGTCAGGAAGGTCTTTGCCTCAGGCCACCCCTTTGTGAAGCCTGAAGAAAACAGTTTTCAAATGGAAATGAATGGGCATACCTGTGGCACTTTCCTTAATTGCTTTGGAAAGGGATGTGTCTGAATCAGGCCCTTGGCCCTGTGTGTGGCTGTGGCTTAGAGTCTCATCACCTGATGGATCTAAAGAAAGTTACCATGTGTGCATCCAAAAGAAAATTCGCCAAAAGAACAATTATTGGGATGAAGTCTCTCGACTTCCTCTGTAAGGTTCCTGACCTCCATCAAGTGAGAATGGGATGCTTTGGGTCAAAAGAGTTCTACAAAACCTGCAGAGGCTAGCCCATTGTGCTTGGGTTTTCTCATGACTAAAATTCACATAAAGAATCTAAACCCCACAGACAGTAGTCCTCAAATTGGAGCAGTATTAATGGCAGGCCTATTTGATCACTTTTGGTTCACAGGATGGGTGTCCAGGCCACCTTGACTTTAGGCAAATGAGGGGCAAAGGAGCTTATTTGGGACACTGTCTTGGTCTGCGCCCCTCATGGAAACCTCCAGCCAGATTATGATGAGTGTCTATATGAAAGAAGATGAGGGCCATATGGGAGGGTTCTTGTTTTAATTGTGGTAATTTGTGTGGTAGTTGGAAGAGATGACTGGGTCCACCAGGGCTTGAACTCTGGTGTGATTCCCCTTAGAGACTGAGTTCTGGAACTCACCTCAGAGAAGTATTGCCATGAATAGTGTTGGGATTTTAGGAGACCACGCATGAGAATCGGTTTTGGAAACTGAGATCTAGGCCCAGGATGGCTTTCCACAGAGCTCAGGGATTCTGAGCCAGGATATCACATGATTTAATTCTTAAAGACTTGGTAGCCATAGTTGAGAGTCCAAACACACATGGACCTCACATTGTATACCTCAATGGGCCTGGATTCATGTGTCCTTTTGGCCACTCTTCGGGAAGGCTTGCCTGTGAGTGTTCTCCAGAGCTTTCATTGAAATGAGCTTCCTCACCATTTAATGGTTCCTGAATTAAATGAAACACACAGTGCCTCCAACTTCATCCTTGAAAAATGACTAGATTAATACCATGAAATTTTTGAAATCCCCATGACCAGGTGGCACTGGATAACCTTTAGATATCCTGCTGCTGATCATGAGTATAACAAACAGTGCCTTGATTGACTGAGTTTCGTGAAAATGGTGTAGAACAGAAATGCCAGTAAGTTGGAGCCTGCTGGGTAGTGGGTGTAGAGCAGTGGACTGTAGGTGTGTAAATAAATATTTTTGGTAGGACCACCTGGATCTTCCATTGGCTTCCAAAACTTGCGACTGACATGGTGCAGGCAGCAGACCTTTATATGTAAAGGCATCTTGTTATATGTAGAGGTTTCAGGGCAATGTTCAGAATCAGGTTGCTATAGTCAAGGGGAAAGCTATGTGGGATAGAAGCCTGGTTCGTACATTCTCTTACCGACCCTGACCAACCACACATGACAGAACTCCCTCCAGCATTGTGTCCCAGTTGAACATATTGTATTTCGTGAAGCAAATACCACATTCCCAGTGCAGCAGTAAGAAACACCCTGAAAAGTGGAGGATGACCAAATGGCTTCACAGACCACACGGGAAGACACTTAGCTCCCAGTGGCAACAGTTTACCTACAAAGGGAGAATTCACACCTGCTGCCTCATGTTCATTACAAAATAAACAACCATGTCCTCCAGGTTACATAGATGCAGACCCAGATTTTTGGTGTCACTATAAACGAAGCTAAATCTCCTGACAATTACATATATTTCTTTTTCTTTTTTTAATTAATTTTCATTGTAGGTTGTTCAAAACATTACATACTTCTTGATATATCATATTTCACACTTTGATTCAAGTGGGATATGAGCTCCCATTTTTATTCCATATACAGATTGCAGAATCACATCAGTTGCAGAACCATTGATTTACATATTGCCATACATATATTTCTTGTGCCTAACCTCAGAGGAAGTTTCTCAAGAAGTCTTTAGGTCAGCACAGCTCCATGTTTCTGGAGTGTTTACCCTCTCCCATACTTTTGTAAACTCTTTTACCACCTCCAGTGTTGTGAACTCCTGAGCATTTTTTATTCCACATATGTATTCACAGGTTTTCTAACTCCTCTCCTCTAATTGTGTCTTACTTTTAGCGATGGTTATGTCAAGGCATTGTTCTGGATAAGAGAGGGATGATTTTTGTGTATCACATGTTTGCATACACATTAGATTCATTTTCCTATTTTCCATTTGAAATACTGAATCCCTGACACTAACCCACACCCTACTAGACTCTGACTACTAATCCTAATATCATGGAGAAAAAAAAACCTAACTGAATAGAAGTACAGTCCTTTCATAGGAAGCATGGTGTATATTTGTATTTGTCTTCCTCTTTATCAAGAGTATGTGTTTTAAATTTAGTAAACTTTTCATTTTAATATTTCTCCATGATTTTTTAAAGTTATCACATATGTAAATTCCTGTCTCCCTTTCTCTGTATCGTATTCAGCACATGTAATTTTTTTATGCATATACAATATCCTACCTGGTATCACACGTACATTCTTGAAAGATCACTGGCTTTGGAATATAAAAATTGTGAGAAGAGATGACTTTCCCTAAATAATGATGGAACTGAAAATTCCACCTATGGGTGAGCTTCCTAGTGAAAAACACTATACATAAATCCATGTTCAGTAAAATGAATATTTTTGGATTTGTGAATGAATTATATTTCATGATGAATATCGATTGGCATATATATTGCTAAATATTAATGTGTGTGTGTGTGCGTGTGTGTGTGTGTGTGTGTGTGTGTGCGTGTGTGTGTGTGTGTGTATATTCTCCAGATTTTAAAAAAATATGAAAAATATGTGTCTTATTATACACTCCCTAAATTCATTCATATTCATTTATGTTCATTTAAATTCAAATTTTCACAAGATTATTCTCAGTAATATTCATACACCTGAAATATATTTTGGTTTCCTACTACTGAAAACTAAGTTCAGTGGATGGTGCTTAAAAATCCTAATATTTCTACAGTAACTGACCCAGTTTAACATTAATGCAAGTAGATTGCTATGGGACATGATGTGTAATTTGAAGTTCATTTTTACTCAACACTGGTACATTACTATTTCTTCAGTTTATGGACATCATAGGATGTATTTTTTCATCCACAACTTCACAAATTTTTTTGGCATTTGGTTCACTTTCAATTACTTACTACTTCAGAACACATGTATTCCTCCATGTTTCTTTACTGGTCTTTTCACTAGACTTCTTTCTAAACACATTATTTTCAATTCCATAATCATTTTTGAAGCAAAACTCACTCTTCACGATAAACCGTAACCCTAATAATACCATTGCATATATAACTCGTTGGAATGATGGTATATATATCAATATAAGATTTCCAATATATTTTCAGATGCAATCTCAAACCATTATTTAATGTTGGATCCAGTTACATACTTTATTCACAATATGGTCTATTCATGCATCATCTCAATAATCATCAACACAAGGTACACCTATTTTTATCCCCAGTACTAATTTATAAGTTTCCAGAATATTACTCCCCTTTATAGTGCAAGAAATACTCATTTCACCTGATCTACATATACATTTTACCACAGTAGTATTCTGTACACAAAATGCAAAGGTCACACATATGATTGTACCAAAGCCTAAATGGGAAGTGACCATGGATTACTAAAAGCATCTATGTCCAGGGTGCCTACTGCTCTCAAATGTCAATCCTATTGGTTACTACATATTTGTTTCTTCCTAAGATTATATATTTAACCTCAAGCCTTTTGAAAATATCTAATCCTATCACTCACTTTATACGTTTCCTGATTTCCTAATGCCCCTATTGATATCTGCTTTCCTACATATTTTTCCCAGTTCATCATTGTGACTGTCTCTTCACATGTGCTGACATTTACATTCACCCTCTAACTGAAAACCAATTGCTAAAGAACTTTTGGTCCAACTCCGAGACTCACTCTTCTTCCTAAACCTACTTACTATCTTCCTAATCCTACAGACTATCCCTTTTGACTGGATGTTCTCTTCTACTTTCAATCATCCGAGGTATAGGGTCCTATGCCATTGTATATCGATTTATCTGAGACCTCGGTGCAGAACATGATTCAATCTAAGTATACCAATCAAGGGCCCAATGCCTTTCTGGGCTTCAAATCTTTCCTAGATCTCTGTTCTCATACATATATTTCACATTTATATTGTTATAAATATCAAAGTTTCCCAATACCATAATTCATCCAGCAGAATGACTCCTAACCCAAATCGAACATGCTATTAACACTAACCATACACTGTTCCCTCAATCTCACTTTACAGAAGAGCAGGGACAGAGTTGGTCTTAAAATCCAGGAAGGTAGGGTATCATCCCCCAGCTGAGAACCTCAAAAGTCCCTGCAGAAATAATCCCTGGAGAAGGTGTAGGCAGGTATGAAGGATATGAGAGAGCAAAAGTCATCTTCCATGGCAAACAACCTGGTCAGGTTGAAGGGATGTGTCTGAATTAGCCTCTCTCTTCCTAATGTAGAGAAGATGGACCAAACCATGGCTGTGTGGAGAGCTGTTCCCCGGTGCCTATGGTTGATATACCATTCTAACTTATGAATGAGTCACAGCAAGTAGAGGCAGACTCCATCTTTTGAGAACCTCGAAAGCAACTGTTAAAACAAAGTGGTTTCCAAGGCAGTGACTTCATTCAGTTCTTGAAGGAAGTGACCTCACCTTACATTATTGGTGATGAAAGTCTGTGATCTTGGGATCCAGGAAACCAGGCACACAGAGTCAAACCCACTCCATGTCCCAGTGGGCTCACTTGTTTGGATTTAACAAGACAGAGTCACTCTTTCTTGGTACCTACTGATGTGAGGACAGTCAAATGCCTGGAAACTATGAAGACTGGCCTTTCCAGAGAAAGCAGGTAGTTTCTCACCACGGGCTCTTGACAACTTCACAGAGTTGGCTAAGGAGACCAGATTGAAGACAGGACACGCCATTTTTGGGGAACATAGTATGGCCCACAAGTCAGAGGACACTCCGGATAGACACAGACCTACTTTGGGGAAAGAGGTACCATTTTGTGTGTGAGTGTGAGTTTGTGGTTTTGTCTCATGTTCTGAGAATAGTTAGGAAAGCTGGTTTGTTTGTTTTGGAGTGAACTGTTTCTAGTAAGTCCTTTGACAACGTGAGTGTTTCTGTGTCTATATATCATACTGTGTCCGTGATTGTAGACAGTAGAAAAGAGAATGCATCAATGGATGTGCCCTGTCTACGAGAAAGCTTCAAAGCATTCATCCTGTGCAATTTATGAATGGACTGCAGCTTGCCATATGGATGGGCAATTCCTGCCATCTTTCTAAATTCCTGTTTTCTTCCTGAATTCTGGACACTCTCCAGAATATGCTCATGATTTTGTGTCCAAGATATGTACCACCTCCATCTCTGTGACATGGCCATGTACTGGATAGCTGATGGGAATGGTGAGTATCTCAGAAAACTCAGATATCAGTATGCCCAAGAAAGTCTCAGTGGAGAAACCCTGCTTTGGGCCTTTTGCTTACCTAATCTGTTGCCCTGAATGTCAGGAAGGTCTTTGCCTTAGGCCACACTTTGTGAAGCCTGAAGAAAATAGTTTTCAAATGGAATTGAATGGTCATTACCTGTGCCTCTTCGGTTAATTGCTTTGGAAATGGATGTGTCTGAATCAGCCTCTTGGCCCTATGTGAGGCTATGGCTTAGATTCACAGTACATGATGGGTCTAAAGAAAAATCCCATGTGTGCATCCAAAACCAAAATGGACAAAAGAACTGTCATGGTGGATAGAGTCTCTCGCCTTCGTCTGTAAGGTTCCTGACCTCCATTAAGTGAGAATAGGGATCATTTGGGTCAAGTGAATTCTTTAAAGCCCTGCAGAGGCTATCCCATAGGTTCGTGGGTTTTCTCATGACTCCAATTCACATCTATGTTTACTGAAGAGCAGGGACAGTGTTGGTCTTACAATACAGGAATGCAGTGGATCTTCCATCTGTTGAGAACCTCAAAGCTCCATGCAGAAATGATCTCTGGAGAAGATGTAGGCAGCTATGTAAGACCTGAGAGAGCAAAAATCATCTTCCATGGCAAACAACCTGGTCAGGATTAAGGGTTGCGTCAGAATGAGCCTATCTCTTCTTAATGTAGAGAAGATGTACCAAACCTGGCCTGTGTGGAGAGCTGTTCCCTTTTGCCTACGGGTGATATACCATTTTAACTTGTGAAAGTGTCACAGGAAGTAGGGGCAGCCCTCATCTCATGGGACCGTTGGGAGCAATTGTTATGACAAAGTGGTTGCCAAGGCAGTGATCTCATTCAGTTCCTGAAGGAAGTGATCTCATCTCACTTCCTTGGTGATGGAACTCTCTGAACTTGGTATACAGAAAGCCAGGCACCCAGAGCCAGTCCCAGTCCTAGTCCCAGTGGTCTCACTTTTTTGGATTTACAAAGGACAGAGTCAGTATTTCTTGATACCTACTGATGTGAGGATGGCCAAATGCCAGGAAAGCTCGGAAGAGGGGCTTTTCCTGAGAAAGCAGATAGTGGCTCACTCCTGGCTTCTAACAACTTCACATTGTTGGCCAAGAAGATCAGATCTGAGACAGGTCAGGCCATTTCGGAGCATCATAGTATGGCCCATCAGTCAGAGCACACTCCGGAGAGTCACAGACCTATTTGGGGGAAGGAGGTGCCATTGCGGGTGTGGGTTTGTGGTTTTGTCTCATGTTCTGAGAATAGGTAGAAAAGGCAGTTTGTTTGGTTTGGAGTGAACTGTTTCTAGTAAGTCGTTTGACAATGCAAGTGTTTCTATGTCTGTGTATCCCACTGTGTCCGTGCTTGTAGACATTAGAAAAGAGAATGCATCAATGGATGTGTCCTGTCTCATAGAAAGCTTCCCAGCATTCATCCAGCACAATTTATGAATTGACTGTGGCTTGCCTTATTGATGGGCGATACCTGCTACCTTCCTAAGTTGCTGTTTTCTTCCTGAATTATGGCCAATCTCCAGAATAGGCTCATGGTTTTGTGTCCAAGATATGTACTACCTCCAAGCTCTGTGACATGGCCATGTACTGGATAGATGAATGGAATGTCGAGCATCTCAGAAAACTCAGATATCAGTGTGACCAGTAAAGTCTCAGTGGAGAATTCCTGCTTTGGGCCATTTGCTTACCTATTGTTCTGTTGCCCTGAGAGTCAGGAAGGTCTTTGTCTCAGGCCAACCCTTTGTGAATCCTGAAGGAAAGATTTTTCAAATGGAAATAAATATGCTTTACCTTTGGCTCTTTCCTTAATTGATTTGGAAAGAGATGTGTGTGAATCAGCCTCTTGGCCCAGTGTGATTCTTTGACTTAGATTCTCAGCACCTGATGGATCTAAAGAAAGATCCCATGGGTGCATAAAATCCAAAATGGCAAAAAGAGCAGTCATTGTTGATGAAGTATTTTGCCTTCCTCTGTAAGGTTCCTGAATTCCATCAAGTGAGAATAGGGATCTTTTGGGTCAAATGAGTTCTTCAAATCTATTCAGAGGCTATCCAATAGGTGCTTGAGTTTTCTCATCTTTCCAATTCACATAAAGAATCTGTACCCGACACTCAGTAGGACTCAAATTGGAGAAGCAGAGCAGTATTAAGGGCAGGCCTATTTGATCACTCCTGGTACACAGGAAGGGTGTACAGGCCACTGGGAATTTAGGCAAATGAGGGGCAACAGAGCTTATTTTGGACACTGTCTTGGGCTACGCTAATGCTATCAAATGTCAATCCTATTGTTGACTTCATATTTGTTTTATCCTAAGCTCACATATTCATCCTCAACCCTGTTGAAAATATCTAATCCCATCACTCACTTTATTCTTTTCCTGATTTCCTAATGTCTCTATTGATATCTGCTTTCCTACATATTTTGCCCTGTGCATCATTGTGACTGACTCTTCACTTGTGTTGACATTTACATTGACTCTCTAACCAAAACCCTATTGCTAAAGAACTTTTGTTCCAAATCCTATACTCACTTTTCTTCCTAAACTTACCGACTATCTTTCTAATCCAACTGACTATAACTTTTTGAATGGATGTTCTCTTCTACATTCAATGATCCAAGTACAGTTCAGGTTTCTATTCAACCGGGTGAGGGAGTAGATTCTGCAGTTTGGCAATTGGGGACAGCACATTCTGGCAACAAGATTAGCAAAGAGTTCTCAAGATTTCAACAGTGTTTTGTTAAGCGTACAGAAAAACAGGAAGTGACAAGTACATATTTTATTAACCTTTCATTCCCCACTTCTTTTTCTGGCTACTTTTAATCATAAAAGTGATCATTGTGGGGTGTCACATTCTATGTCTGCTAGTGGGGTATTACCATAATTTTAATTTGTCCAATTTGAGCTTGGAGAAAAGAAATTACATGATTGAGGAAACAGGGTTTTATAGTTAGTAATACTATGAGGATTATTATTGGACCAGCCAGGGTTGATAAAAACGTAATTAACCAGGGGGACTGTGTAAAAAAAGACTCAAACTACCGTTTTTGTGCCTCTCTCTCTCGTTGTTGCTCTTCAAGGCATCTTTTTAATTTACTCATAGATTTTTTTACAACTCCAGTATTGTCGACATAAAAACAACATTCTTCCCTCAATGAAGCACAAAGGCCCCCTTCTGTCATGAAAAGGAGGTCCAACCCTCGCCTTTTCTGTAAAACAACTTCAGAGAGAGAGGTTAAAGATTCCTGCAAAGCTGTGATGGAGGTTTCTAAAATCTTTAAGTTTTGATCTATTGCTTCTTCTAATTGGGTCACTTGTTGTGTCCCATGGACCAGAGCAGTGGTTCTTGTGCCCAACCCTGCAGCAACTCCTATTCGTAATAGAATGGCTAAGGTGAGGGACATATGTTCCCAGCGGAACCGGGTTGTATGTCCCCCTCTTTGATCTTCAGATGAACCTGCGTCATGATAGAGCACTCTGGGAAACATCTGCACCATTTCACAATTAATCACATCTGTTGACCATTTCATGAAAACATAAACAATGTTTAAGTATATAGAATTATACTGTTGTAGGGACGGACAAGGCAAGGCACCTAAGATAGCACCAAAGACACGGAAACAGTCTTTTTTGGTTTCAACCAGATTCAGAGGGCATTGCTTCTGTTGTAATCAATTAATCCCCTGAAACCCAAGTTACGTAGTTTCAGAATTTTGTACCCAACACGTAAGGGAAGGGGCTCAGAAGTTCACAGTCTGCAGAAGTTCACAAAAAGCAGTTTTTGTTTCTCTTTTTTCCTCAGTTTGGGCAAGTTAACTTTTCAAGGACACCTGGGTGTGGGTGTCTTCCCTTTCTTTTTTTCCCCCTTCCAGCTGTTTCCATACAGCCCAGTTTGTAACTTCTTTATCTTAGAAATGTAGCCATCTCTGTGAAGCCCCAGCTCAAGGCCAGAGGACTTTTTTTCAAATATTTTGTGAAAAACTAGTAAGGGTGTGTCTAGATCAGGAGTGCTTAATTTTTTAGCCAGTTGCCAAGGAGACCAGGGCAACACAAAAATAGGAAGTTTATCTACAGTGAACTCTTTTATAGGGACTCTTTTGCTGAAAGTCCTAAATCAGCCATGGTGAAGACTTCTGGAGAAGGTCAGTTAAGACTTTTCTGTGGGCCTGGTACAGAGGGGGACAATTTGGAAGGCAGAAATAAGAGCAGCTCTGTGGATCTGAGAATGAGGAAGGAGAGATGTAAAAGAATATTGGGAGAGGGCTTTGGGATCTTAATAGCAACAAAAACTTGAGCAGTAGAACAGATAGAACAGAGGGGGAGACGGGAGTGAGATTCCAAAAAGCCTGTGAGGGACTTTAAATTCTTAGTAACCTGTTTTTAGTGATGACAAAGCAACATTAAAGGCCATTTTCATTACATCTTGTATTAGGGTCTGAGGATTCTTCTCAGCGGGTTTGAGCTTTGCATTAGGTGGTAAGAGGACTGGGTGGGACCCGGTGCGGGCACTGACAGGAGAGGGAGGAGTGAGTGAATGGAGTGGTACCTCAGTACCTGCAACCTCAGCAAGGGAGCAATGGTCTGAGAACCAGTCGAGATTTGGGTTTTTGATCTAGATATTGGAGGGGAGAAATCAAGTTGCTGAGGTGGGAGTGACAGCAGAGAGTCTAGAGCACAAGGCTGAGGGTGAGCATCTATTGGAGAAGCATAGTTCAGGATGTGAGCAAAGGAGAGAGAAGACCTCCACATAGCGGAATCTCCTTTCACCCTTTTGAGCACTTGCAGAAGTTAAAAAGGTCACACAGAATTTGAGGATCTAGAGACCCCTCTGGGGGCCATCGGTTTTGGTTATCTAATTCGTAATATGGCCAATGCTGTGTACAGAATTTGATGAGGAGTTTGGGTTCCATCTGACAGTCCCTGTATGCTCACATCCCCATGACTTACAATAGAAGTCTGCTCTCCCCCCCCACAGCCGTGACTGTTTGTGGCTTTGATAGTCTGCCGGGCAAACATAGTAATCTAGGCTAGCCAACCTGCATCTGGCTCACGTGTCCCTACATCTATAATGTTTGTTTCCATTATCTATGGTACGGAAGGGATTTAATGGAATTTTAGTGGGATCCTGTTAATCAGGGATATCCCAATAGGAAAGACCTATAGCCAGCTGACAAATGACTGGGTGGAGAGATGGCCACCAGGTTCGTAAGGGGGCTGTATTCGAGATAGGCCATACTTCGTGTCCAGTAGGATTTGTGATCAGCCATCGCAGCTTAAGGGGCTGATGAGGGTTAAGACTACTGGTCGTCAAGGGGAGAATAAATATCTTCCAGGATCTTCTTTACAACCATTTGCGATGTTTCTTTTTTCTTCTTTTTTATTTCTTTTTTTTGTGTGTGTGTGGGGAAGGCTTCAATACATCCTGAAAATGTATGTTCAAAGACTAGGAGTTATTTAAGTCCATACCTTACTGGCTTAATTTCAGTAAAGTCCACTTCCCAGAATTGTCCTCGTCTGGTTCCTCATAGGTGCTTTCCTGCAGGAAGCTTGGAAGTGTAAGCTTTAACCAATTAATGGACCTGACAGGCTTTTGTTACCCATTCAGTTATTTCCTTTAGCTGTGAGTAGGTTAGTGGAAAACTGTGTTCTTGATCCTTCACGAATGAATGCAGTTTCTTTGAACAAAGGTGAGTGAGTTGATGAACATTTGCTACTGACATAGTTAGAGCCATGATTATAGGAGTAGTTACTGAAGGATTAAAAAATTTCACTTGGGGGCCTTCAGGGTTAAAAGTTATTTTGGCCCAGAGCTTGGTGAGCAGAACTCTGCCCATCAATGGGGCCAGGCATTCTGGGATTACTAGGAAGGAGTGATGGATTTTTCCTTTTCCCTGGTCCATGGTCCTCTTAGTTGTCAAAGCCCGATATTTACTTCTGTTAGACTCTTGAATTATAGACCTTTTATTCGGTAGAGGGCCCAATGGGCCTTATGGGCTGAGTATATTGCCCCTGTATCTACTTCAAAGTTTATTGTGTTCCCCTCCATTTCAAAAGTTACCTTGAGGTCAGGGAGAGGATCTGAGCCCGGACTTTCTTAGTATTCCTCCAGAGTCAGAATATCTGGCTGGCATGGCTGTCTCTTTCTAGGGCACTCTTTGGCCCAGCGTCCTTTTTCTTTAGAGTAGGCACATTGATCTGAGGCCAGGGGTGGCCTCTAGTGTGTGCCCAGGTATCCTTTCCTGTCTCTCTGTTTCTTAGTTTCTGGCCTATTTGTTGTTCTGACCAGGACCTTAGTCAATGCCTTAGTCTGTCTTTTGTTTCTTTTTTCCTCACTCAGCTCCCTTCTCTTCCTCAGTTTCTCTCTTAAAGTATACCTTCTCGGGTTCTCTGAATAAATCCCTCAAAGTCATATCTTGTAATCCATCTAAGCATTGTAACTTTCTTTTAATATCCAGGGCAGCTTTCCCAATAAAGGCCATTGTGACAGATGCCTTTTGATCCTCTGCCTGAGGATCGAAAGGAGTATGTCTCTTATATGCCTACATAATTATCTCTAGGAACATACAGGGAGATTCATCAGGCCCTTAAATAATCTCTCTTACCTTGGCCAAATTAGTTGGTCACCTAGCGGCCACTAAGATACCCACTATTAGAGCCCGGCGATAAGTGGACAGATGCTCCCTACCTTCAAAGGTGTTGGGGTCCCAGTTGGGTCGTTTCAAGAGAAAGCCGGCTTTGAATATGTTGGGAAGTTGTGTCGGTCACGCATTTGGTCCGAGGATACTTTTTTCTAGCCTCCAGGAGGATTCTCTTTTGTTCCTCTGTCATGAAGACAGTGCCTAGGAGTTGTTGGCAGTCATCCCAAGTAGGTTGGTGTGAAAACATCAATGACTTCACCAGACCTGAGAGCCAGGTTGGGTCCTCGGTAAAAGGGGGATTGTTATTTTTCCATTTATATAGGTCTGAAGAGGAGAAGGCCAATACTGGTAGGCTTCCATTTTTTTCCCCATGGCCATCGTCAATCATTGGCCCTTAGGGATGGAGGGAAGCAACACGGGAGTTCCAGGGTTTTCAATCATTTGCCACCAGCGAGTTCCTTTAGCAAGTCCAGCTTCCTCCAGGGGAGGAGGGGCTGTGTGTGATGCAGGGGAGTTATCTGGAGGGCCCTGGGCTGGCTTAGCGTCCTCCAATTGCGGAGAGGCTGAGTCAGCAGCTGGAGAATCACTTAGAGGGTGTTGGGGGTTGTGGGACAAGGGTAGAAGATAAGGAAGGGGAGGAGAGTCCAGTAGAGTCAAATCTTGTGACTCAGGGAGAACAGAGGGTGGAGGAGGAGGAGGAGCAGAGGGGTTGAGAGATCGTGGGGGAAGGAATAGGAACGGGGACACAGCAAGGAAAGGCTTCACCCACGGAAGAGGAGATTTGCAGAGGTCCTGCCAAGTTAAGGTATATTCCTGTTTATCAGTATGGCTATGTGGCCCTGGCTGTAAGACAATATCTCTGTCTTTTTAAATTAGTGGTAAGTAGAAAGATCCTTCTAGGGGCCATCCGAATCCAAAGGTGGGCCATTCTGAGGCACACAGAGTCTGCCAGGTCCAGCGTTTTACTGAAAAAGAAACATTCTGAGCCCTTAAGCGGACTTTGGTCCATAGATCAAGGGTCAGGGACAGAGGCATTGAAGTGATCTGTCCCATAATGAAAGATACACAAACAGTAAAAGCAACGACACAGGACACAGACAAGAGAAAACAATAAAGACAGGCAATGGACGTCCAACACTGAGACCAAGACTGAGCAGGCGGCAAAACCCGATGGGCTGGCAATACCGAATCTGAAACAAAGTATCACTGAGTCAAGGGGACTATTATTCCTCGATTCCCGAGTCCTCTGTGGCCTCCCCCAGGGACTTGGCTTGTGGCTCTGTGACACGTCTGCCAGCCACCATCAAAGAGAGCTCACACACTTCATCGACAGACATTTTGCCAAGCCCTAACCTGAAACCTGAAACCAGAAAGAGGCGCCTTACTTACCCTGAGAGTAGCCCATTGGGGTCTCTCGTTCACCGCTGCTGGATTTTGGTGGAACCTCCATATATAAAGATCGGAAGAGCATTGGGGGAAGAGACCACTAAGAGACTCTCTCATGCAAAAACAAAGGGTTTATTGGGGGTCCAGCATGCTGGGGCTCAGAGCTCATTTGAATAGAGCAGAGAACCCTGAGAACAGCTTAAGCAGAGCTTATATACTTTTCTTGAAGAGGGCAGGGAGAAAAGTTTATTGATGGGCCTGGGCGGGTGAGCAGTTTGCGTGCAACTGGGTGAGGGAGTACATTCTGAAGTTTGGCTGTTGGGGACAGCACATTCTGGGAAAAAGTTTAGAAAACACTTCTCAAGATTTCAACAGTGTTTTATTAAGCATACAGAAAAACAGGAAGTGACAAGAATCTATTTTATTAACATTTCACTACCGACTATACTTTGCCAGATTTCCTAAAGTCTCTATTGATATCTGCATTCCTACATATTTTCCCCAGTTCATCATTGTGATTAATTCTTCACATGTGCTGACATTTACATTCACTCAATACCCGAAACCCTATAGCTAAAGAACTTTTGGTCCAATCCTATACTCACTCTCCTTTATAAACATACCGACTATCTTCCTAATACTCCTGACTATCGATTTGACTGGAAGTTCTCTTTGAAAATCAATCATCCAAGTTACAAGGTCCTATGCTTAATACCGCAATCAAGGGCCCAATGCCCTTCTGGGCTTCAAATCTTACCTAGATTTCTGTTTTCAGATTCCTATATTTTACCTATATATTCTTGAAATATCGCAGATTCCCAATACCATTATTCATCCAGCAGAATGATTTCTATTCCAAATCAAACCTGTTATTAACCCTAACCATACACTGTTCCTTCAATCTAACTTTAGAGAAGAGCAAGGACAGAGTTGGTCTTAAAATACAGGAATGTAGGGGATCTTCCAACTGCTGAGAAACTCAAAGGTCTATGCGCAAATGATCCCTAGAGAAGTTGTAGGCACCTATGAAGGAAATGAGAGAGCAAAAGTCATCTTTCATTGCAAACAACCTGGTCAGCATGAAGGGATGTGTCTGAATCAGCCTCTCTCTTCTTTATGTAGAGAAGAAGGACAAAACGAGGCCTCTGTGGAGAGCTGTTCCTGGTTACCAATATTTGATATACCATTCTAACTTGTGAAAGTGTCAAAAAAATTAGGGACAGCCTCCATTTCATGGGACCTTTGGAAGCAAATGTTAGGACAATGTGCTTTGCCAAGGCATTGACCTCATTCAGTTCCTGAAGGAAGTGACCTCTCCTCACATTCTTGGTAGATACCAAGAAACTACTCTGACCTTGGGATCCAGGCATCCAGGAAAATAAGGAGCCCACTGGGCAGTGGTCTCCCTTCTTTTGATTTACCAAGGACAGAGTCAGTCTTTCTTGGTATCTACTGATGTGAGGATGGCCAAATGCCAGGAAAGCTCTGAAGAGTGGCCTTTCCTGAGTAAGCAGGAAGTGGCTCACCTCTGTCTCCTGACAACTTCACAGAGTTGGCCAAGGAAACCAGATCTGAGACAGAACAGGCCATTTGATGGGAACATAGTACGGCCCACCAGTCAGAGGTCACACCCGATAGTCAGAGACCTACTTTGGGAAAGGAGGTGAATTTGTGGGTGTGAGTGTGTGTTTGTGATTTTGTCTCATGTTTTGAGAATAGGTAGGAAAGGCAGTTTGTTTGGTTTGGAGTGGACGATTTCAAACAAGTGATTTGACAAGGCGAGTGTTTTTAAGTCTGTGTATCCACTGTGTCCATGGTTGTAGACATTAGAAAAGAGAATGCATCAAAGGATGTGTCCAGGCTAGTAGAAAGCTTACCAGAATTCTTTCTGCCCAATGTATGAAAGGAATGCGGCTTGCCTTATGGATGGGTAACACCTGCTATCTTCCTAAGTTCCTGTTTTCTTCCTGAATTCTGGCCACTCTCCAGAATAGGCTCATGATTTTGTGACCAAGATAAGTACCGCCTCTAAGCTCTGTGACATGGCCATGTACTGGATAGCTGAAGGGAATGGTGAGCATCTCAGAAAATTCAGATATCAGTGTGACCAGGAAAGTCTCAGTGGAGAAACACTGCTTTGGGCCATTTGCTAACCTATTGTTCTGTTCCCCTGAATGTCAGGAAGGTCTTTGCCTCAGGCCACCCCTTTGTGAAGCCTAAAGAAAACAGTTTTCAAATGGAAATGAATGGGCATCACCTGTGGCTCTTTGCTTAATTGCTTTGGAAAGGGATGTGTCTGAATCAGCCTCTTGGCCCTGTGTGAGGTTGTGGCTTAGATTCTCAGCACCTGGTGGATGTAAAGAGAGATCCCATGTGTGCATCCAAAACCAAAACGGCCAAAAGCAGTCCTTGTGGATGAAGTCTGTCGCCTTCCTCTTTAAAGTTCTTGAACTCCATCAAGTGAGAATAGGGATCCTTTGGGTCAAATGGGTTCTTCAAAGACCTGCAGAGGTGCTTGTGATTTCTCATGACTGCAAATCACATAAAAATATATACCTGACACTCAGTTTTCCACAAATTGGAGAAGCATAGAAGTATTAACGTCTAGCATATTTGATCACTCCTGTTTCACATGAAGGGTGTCCAGACCACCCTGAATTTACGCCAATGAGGGGCAAGGGAGTTATTTTGGACACTCTCTTGGACTCCGCCACTCATGGAAACCTTCCGCCAGAGGTTGTGATTAGTGTCTATATGGAAGAAGATGAGGGCCATATGGGAGGGTTTTGGTTTTAAATTTGGTCATTTGTGTCCAGTATGAAGACATGACCTGGACCACCTGGGCTTGTACTCTGGTGTGATTCCCCTTAGAGACTGAATTCAGAGAAGTATTGCCATGAATTTTGTTGGGATTTTAGAAGTCCACCCTTGAGAATCACCCTTGGAAACTGAGATCTAGGCCCAGGTTGGCTTTCCACAGAGCCCTGGGTATCTCAGCCAGGATATGACATGATTTAATTCTGAAAGACTTGGCAGCCATAGTTGAGAGTCACAACACCCATGGATGTCACATTGTAGACCTCAATGGGCCTGGCTTCATGTGACATTTTGGCCACTCTTTGGGAAGCCTTGCCTGTGAGAGTTCTACAGAGTATTCATTGAAATGAGCTTCCTCACCATTTAATGGTTCCTGAATGAATTGAAACCCACAGTGCCTGCAACGTCATCCTTGAAAAAATGCCTAGATAAATACCATGAAATTTTTGAAATTCCCATGACCAGGTGGCACTGGAGAAACTTTGGATGTCCTGTTGCTGATCGTAAATATGCAAGACAGTGCCTTGATTGAGTGGGTTTCATGAAAATGGTGTAGAACAGAGATGCCAGTATGTTGGAACCTGCTGAGTAGTGGGCCTAGAGCAGTGGTAGGCAGATGTGTGATAAAAAATTTGTGGTGGGGCCATGTGGATCTGCCATTGGCTTCCAAATGGCTTGTGACTGACATGGTGCAGCCAGCTGACCCTTCCATGTAAAGGCTTCTTGTTGGAGATGTTTCCGGGCAATGTTCAGAATCAGGTTGCTATAGACATGTGGCCAAGCTATGTGGGATAGAAGCCTGGTTGGTGCATTCTCCTGCAGACCCTGACCAACCACACATGAAAGAATTGCCTCCAGAACTGTGTCCCAGTTGAACTTCTTTTATTTCATGAAGCAAATGCCAAAGTCCCAGTGCAGCAGCAAGAAACACCACGAAAAGTGGAGGATGACCAAATGGCTTCCCAGTCCACATGGGAATACCCTTAGCCCCCAGTGGCCACAGTTTACTTACAAAGAGAGAATTCACCACTGCTGCCTCATGTTCATTGGAAAATAAGAAATCATGTCCTCCAGGTCACATAGATGCAGACACAGCTTTGATGGTCTCACTAGAAAGAAGGTAAAGCTCCTGACAAAAACATATATTTCAAGTGCCCAAACTCAGAGGCAGTTTCTCAAGAAGTATTTAGGCCAGCAGAGCTCCATATATATGGAGTTTTTATCCTGTCCCATACTAGGAAAACTCCTCTACCACTTTCAAGGTTGTAAACTCCTGAGCATATTATTCACAGATTTTATTACTCTACTCCTCTAATTGTGTCTTACTTTGGGGGAAGGAAATGTCAAGGAATTGTTCTGGATGAGAGTGGGAAGATTTTGTTTAGCACATATTTGCATACACATTGGTTTCATTTTTCTATTTTACATTTGATATACTGAATCCCTGACACTAACACATACCCTACTAGATTCTGAATACTAATCCTAATATGATGGAGAAAAATAACCGAAACAGAATAGAAATACAAGCAGTTCAGAGGAGGCACGTTGTATACTTGGACTTGCCTTTTGCATTATATAGGGTAGGAGTTATAAATGTAGTAAATTTTTTGTTGAAATAGTTTTCCATGTGCTTTTACAGTTAACAAATATGTGAATTCCTGTCTCCATTTCTCTGTATTCTATTCAGCACATGTATTTTTATATGCACATTTAGAATCCTACCTGGTATCACACGTACATTCTTGTGAGTTACATAACTTGGCAGATACAAAGTGTGAGAAGAGATCACTCCTCCTAAACGCTGTTTGAACTGAAAATTCAAACTATGGGTGAGCTTCCTAGTTGAAAAAAGTTATACATAAATCCATATCCAGTAAAATGAATATTTTTGAATCTGTGGATGATATGTATTTCACGGTGTAATTTGATTGGCATATATATTGCTAATTTTTAAAATCTGTGTGTGGTTATATATATATATATATATATATATATATATATATATATATATATATATTCTCTCCAGATATTTCAAAATATTTAATATATGTGTCTTATTATACACTCCTTAAATTCATTCATGAATATGTATGTGGATTTATAAAAAACTTTTCACAAGATTATTCTCAGAAATATTCATTCACCTGATATACGTATTTTTTTCCTAGTATTGAAAACTAACTTCAGTGAATGGTGCATATGAATCCTAATATTTCTACAGTAACTGATCCAGTTTCACATCAATGCAAGTAGATTCCTATGGGACATGATAAGTATTTTGAAGGTCATTTTTATTTCAACACTGGTACATTACTATTTCTTCAGTTTATGCACATTATAGGATATATATTTCATCCACAAGTTCACAAATTTATAGGCATATATTTCACTTTCAATCACTTTCTGCTTCAGAAAACACGTGTTCTGCCATGTTTCAAACTGGTCTTTTCATGAGACTTCTTTCAAAACACATTATTTTTGATTTCCATAATCACTTTTGAAGCAAAACTCACACACTCTTCATGATAAACCATAAGCCTAGGATTACAATTAGATGTATAACTAGTTGTTATGAATGATTCTATATCAATATATGATTTCTTGAGAGGCAAGATGGCCGCAAAGGGAGTGCAGTAACTCCGTGTACTGCGTCACTGTGAGGGAAAATGACGAGTTAGAACAGCTAAAAGCTATCTTGTTAGGAATTTCCAGCAAAATTGGGGTGCTCCAAAACCTAGTGGAAGGATTTTCATCGCACGAGGATCAGCTTCAGGGGCTCAAATGCGAGCGATCTGTCCATCTGTATGGAGCGCTGCTTGTTCGGCAGATCACCCCATGGCTGGAGTCTGCGGCGCGCGCTGGGAAATGACAGGCTGGTGGCGCAGAGATACAGCAATGCTGATTCTGTGGGCTCCTGCCAGCTAGGCATTTGCTGAGCTCGGAGCTGAATTCTGGGTTGGAGACAGGGAAAGGAAACGGTCCAGGTTGGTTCTCCACACCGGTCAGACCACGGAGGAAGCCAGCGGCCACCATCTTGGAGAGCTGACGTCACCATCCTTGTTTTCGACTGATTGCAGCTCTTTCAGCTATAGAACAGGTAATTTCAGGCTGACAATTGTCTGCATCTCGCAGACAAATTGCTCAGACTTAGTGCTAAATAACCCACGGAAACTGCTTCTTGGAGCCTGCTCCTATCAGAACACGCACCGAGCCCGGAGTGTCGGAGTTCTGGCTCCCGGAGCTACTCTGGCCCAGGGCTATAGAACCCGCTGAAACTGCTTCTTGGAGCCTGCTCCTGTCGGAGCATGCACCAAGTCCGGAGAGGCCGAATTCTGGCTCCCGGAACTGTTTTGGCCCGGTGATAAAGAACCCGCGGAAACTGTTTCTCGGTCCGGGTCCTGCTGAATACTGTGGAGGCCAGAGGGGCCGAACAGAGCCGCCGCCCGGGCCCGTAACAGGTCCAGCGACCTGCCGGCGTGGTAGTCAAGAAAACCCGGAGGCAGCACTGGCACAGGAGCCGGCGGTAGCTGCGCGGCGCGGGTCTCCCAGCTACCGCTCCCACCAGTGCTGACAACTGAGGTCTCTTGCACCGACTCGCCTCGGCGTGGGACTCACGGCTACCGCTCCCACCAGTGCTGACAACTGAGGTCTCTTGCACCAGATATGGGGGCGTGGCTACCAGAACGTAAGCAAATTGGCTGGGGTTTCTCAGCCCCAAGCTCTACAAACTTAGGGCCTGAGGGAGGCCAACAAGAAGAGTGTGCCCAGGCACTAATGAAACAGCTGCTCCACGCGTGTGCAAGGTAGGCGGAACTGTGAACACCGACAAAACAGGCCCAGTGAACCGCCAGACACATCCCTCCGGTTGGGGGAGGGGCAGAGCCACCGGGCGCCTGCAAGGTAGGCGGACCCGCGACCCACCAGCAGAAAATGCACAGCAATCCACAAAGCGGAATAGCCACCCCCCGAGCCTACAAGGTAGGCAGACCTGTGACCTACCAGCAGGTCATGCCCAAAAACCTGCGGAGGGGCACAGCTGCCCCACGTGCCTGCTAGGTAGGCTGAACCGTGACCACCAACAGAACAGGCCCAGCGGCCGGCCAGACACATCGCCCCGCCCAGGTTGGGGGAGGGGCAGAGCCGCCGGGCGCCTGCAATTTAGGCATACCTGCGAATCACCAGCAGATCAGGCCCAGCAACCGCGGAGCGGCAGAGCCACCCCCGGGCCTGCAAGGTAGGCACACTTGCCACCCACCGGCAGGTCAGGCCCAACAAACTGCGGAGGGGCACTGCTGCCCCACGAGCCTGCTAGGTAGGCGGAACCCTGACCACCGACAGAACAGGCCCAGAGGCCGGCCAGATACATCGCCCCGCCCCGGTTGGGGGAGGGGCAGAGCAGCCGGGCGCCTGCAAGGTAGGCAGACCTGCGACTCACCAGCAGATCAGGCCCAGCAACTGTGGAGCGGCAGAGCCACCCCCGGGCCTGCAAGATAGGCGCACTTGCCACCCACCGGCAGGTCAGGCCCAAGAAACTGCGGAGGGGCACAGCTGCCCCACGAGCCTGCTAGGTAGGCAGAACGCTGACCACCAACAGAACAGGCTCAGAGGCCGGCCAGACACATTGCCCCACCCCGGTTGGGGGAGGGGCAGAGCCGCCGGGAGCCTGCAAGTTAGGCAGACCTGCATCTCACCAGCATATCAGGCCCAGCAACCCGCGGAGCGGCAGAGCCACCCCCGGGCCTGCAAGGTAGGCGCACTTGCCACCCACCGACAGGTCAGGCCCAGCAACTCTCAGAGAGACCCAGCTGCTCCACGCGCGTGCAGGGTAAGCGGAACCGTGACCACCGACAAAAGAGGCCCAGTGGACCGCCAGACACATAGCTCCGGTTGGGGGAGGGGCAGAGGCGCTGGGTGCCTGCAAGGTAGGCGGACCCACAACCCACCAGCAGAACAGGCACAGCAATCCACAGCGCGGCAGACCCACCCCCCGAGCCTACAAGGTAGGCAGACCTGCGACCCACCGACAGGTCAGGCCCAAAAAACTGCGGAGGGACACAGCTGCCCCACGTGCCTGCTAGGTAGGCTGAACCATGACCACCAACGGAACAGGCCCAGCGGCCGGCCAGACACATCGCCCCGCCCCAGTTGGGGGAGGGGCAGAGCCGCCGGGCGCCTGCAAGTTAGGCAGACCTGCAACTCACCAGCAGATCAGGCCCAGTGACCCGCGGAGCGGCAGAGCCACCCCTGCGCCTGCAAGGTAGGCAGACTTGCCATCCACCGGCAGGTCAGGCTCAGCAACTCTCAGAGGGACACAGCTGCTCCACGCACGTGCAATGTAGGCGGAACCGTGACCACCGACAAAACAGGCCCAGTGGCCCGCCAGATAAATCACCCCGGTTGGGGGAGGGGCAGAGCCGCCACCAGCGCCTTTTAGGTAGACATACCTGCAACCGACAGACAGAACAGGCCTAGTGGCCAGCGGAGGGGCAAAACCGCTGCTCACTCCTGCAAGGTAGGCGGACCTGTGACCACCGAAATAACAGGCCCATCGAAAGTAGAGGCACAGCGGCCTCCCGGCGTGGTAGGCACATTGCCTCAATTGAAGGAGGGGCAGAACCACCGCCAAAGCCTGCAAGGGAGACGATGCAGCTATACAAAAGCAATATAAATATATAGGGGGAAAAATCAATAACACAACAGTTTCACCAAGCAGAAAGAAACGCGATCAGTATGAAAAGACAAGGAAAAAAAGGACCACAAGCAATGCAGGTCAATTCAACTTTAGAAGAGGTAATATCTGCAGCAGATGGAATGTCAGATAAAGAATTCAGGATATACATGCTTCAGATGATCTGGAGTCTCAAGGAAGACATTAGACAGCAAAATCAGACAATGAAAGACCACTTCGACCACTTCGACAATGAATTACATAAACAAATCCAAGAAGCAAAAGATCAATTATTCAGGGAGATAGAGGTTATAAAAAACAAACAAACAGAAATCCTGGAAATTCAGGAAACAATAAACCAACATAAAAACTCAATTGAGAATACTAATAGCAGAGTAGAACACTTAGAAGATAGAACATCAGACAATGAAGACAAAGTATTTCAACTGGAGAAGAACATAGACAGCTCAGCAAAGCTGTTAAGAAACCATGAGCAGAACATTCAAGAAATATGGGATAACATAAAGAGACCAAACTTAAGAGTCATTGGGATACAGGAAGGTATTGAGGTCCAAACCAAAGGAATGAGCAATCTATTCAACGAAATAATACGAGAAAACTTCCCAGACTTGAAGAATGAGACAGAATCCCAAATCCTAGAAGCCTACAGGACGCCGAATGTGCAAAATCATAAGAGATCCACACCTAGACACATTATAATGAAGATGCCCAACATACAGAATAAGGAGAGAATTTTAAAAGCTACAAGAGAAAGGAAGCAGATTACATTTAGGGGTAAACCAATCAGGATAACAGCTGATCTTTTAACACAGACTCTGAAAGCTAGAAGATCCTGGAATAACATATTTCATACACTAAAAGAAAATGGGTTACAACCAAGAATTGTGTATCCCGTGAAATTAAGCTTCAGGATGGAAGATGAAATTAAAACCTTTCATGATAAACAAAAGTTAAAAGAATTTGCAGCTAGAAAACCATCTCTTCAAAACATCCTCGGCAAAATATTACAGGAAGAGGAAATGGAAAATCTCAATGAAAACCAACAGCGGGAGGTAGTACAGTGAAGGGGGGGGAATAATCAAAGAGGAAAACAAACCATGTTTAGTAACATAAATAAACCAATATGGCTGGAAGAACACCCATATCTCAATAATAACCCTAAATGTTAATGGCTTAAACTCACCAATTAAGAGACACAGGCTAGTAGAATGGATCACAAAACAAGACCCAACAATATGCTGCCTTCAGGAGACGCATTTGATAGGAAAAGACATACTTAGACTGAAGGTGAAAGGTTGGGAAAAATCATATCACTCATATGGACTTCGGAAACAAGCAGGAGTGTCCATATTCATATCAAATAAAATAGATTTCAAGCCAAAGTTAATCAAAAGGGATGAAGATGGACACTACATTCTTCTCAAGGGAACCATACACCAACAAGACATAACAATCATAAATATATATGCCCCAAACAATGGTGCAGCTATGTTCATCAAACAAACACTTCTCAAGTTCAAGAGTCTAATAGACCACCATACAATAATCATGGGAGACTTCAACACACCTCTCTCACCACTGGACAGATCTTCCAAACAAAAGTTGAATAAGGAAACTATAGAGCTCAATAACACAATTAATAACCTAGACTTAATTGACATATATAGAATATACCACCCAACATCAAGCAGTTACACTTTTTTCTCAGCAGCACATGGATCCTTCTCAAAAATAGATCATATATTATGTCACAGGGCAACTCTTAGACAATATAAAGGAGTAGAGATAATACTATGCATCTTAACTGATCATAATGGAATGAAATTGAAATTTAACGATAAAAGAAATAAGGAAAAATCATGCATCACTTGGAGAATGAACAATAGGTTACTGAATGATCAATGGGTTATAGAAGACATCAAGGAGGAAATTAAAAAATTCTTAAAGATAAATGAAAACACAGACACAACATATTGGAATCTATGGGACACATTGAAAGCAGTTCTAAGAGGAAAATTTATTGCTTGGAGTTCATTCCTTAAAAAAAGAAAAAACCAACAAATAAATGATCTAATACTTCAACTCAAAATCCTAGAAAAAGAAGAGAAAAACAACAGCAAAAGAAGTAGAAGACAAGAAATAATTAAAATCAGAGCTGAAATTAATGAAATCGAAACGAAAGAAACAATAGAAAAAATTGACAAAACTAAAAGTTGGTTCTTTGAAAAAATAAAAAAAATCGACAGACCCTTAGCCACGCTAACGAAGAGAAGAAGAGAGAGAACTCATATTACCAGCATACGGGATGAAAAAGGCAATATCACAACAGACACTTCAGAAATACAGAAGATTATCAGAAATTATTTTGAATCCTTATACTCCAACAAAATAGAAGATAGTGAAGGCATCGATAAATTTCTTAAGTTATATGATTTGCCCAGATTGAGTCAGGAGGATATTGACAACCTTAACAGACCAATATCAATTGAGGAAATAGAAGATACCATCAAAAGACTACCAACTAAGAAAAGCCCAGGACCGGATGGGTATACAGCAGAGTTTTACAAAACCTTTAAAGAGGAACTAATACCAATACTTTTCAAGCTATTTCAGAAAATAGAAAAAGAGGGAGAACTTCCAAATTCATTCTATGAGGCCAACATCACCCTGATTCCTAAATCAGACAAAGACACTTCAAAGAAAGAAAACTACAGACCAATATCTCTAATGAACCTAGATGCAAAAATCCTCAATAAACTTCTGTCGAACCGGATACAAAAACATATCAAAAAAATTGTGCAACATGATCTGGTAGGATTTATCCCTGGGATGCAAGGTTGGTTCAATATACGGAAATCAATAAATGTTATTCACCACATCAATAGGCTTAAAAATAAGAACCATATGATCATCTCGATAGATGTGGAAAAAGCATTCGACAAAGTAGAGCATCCCTTTATATTCAAAACTCTAGAAAAACTGGGGATAACAGGAACATACCTCAATATTGTAAAAGCAATCTATGCTAAGCCTCAGGCTAGCATCATTCTGAATGGAGAAAAACTGAAGGCATTCCCTCTAAAATCTGGAACAAGACAGGGATGCCCTCTCTCACCACTTCTGTTCAACATAGTTCTCGAATCACTGGCCAGAGCAATTAGACAGACGAAAAAAAATAAAGGCATAAAAATAGAAAAGAAGAACTCAAATTATCACTATTTGCAGATGACATGATTCGATACCTAGCAGACCCAAAAGGGTCTACAAAGAAACTATTAGAGCTAATAAATGAATTCAGCAAAGTGGCAGGCTATAAAATCAAAACGCATAAATCAAAGGCATTCCTGTATATCAGCGACAAATCCTCTGAAATTTAAATGAGGACAACCACCCCATTTACAATATCCTCAATAAAAGTAAAATACTTGGGAATCAACCTAACAAAAGAGGTGAAAGACTTATACAATGAAAACTACAGAACCCTAAAGAAAGAAATAGAAGAAGATCTTAGAAGATGGAAAAATATACCCTGTTCATGGATAGGTAGAAGTAACAACATCAAAATGGCGATAATACCAAAACTTCTCTATAGGTTTAATCCAATGCCAATCAAAATCCCAACGGCATTTCTTGTAGAAATAGAGAAAGCAATCATGAAATTCATATGGAAAAATAAAAGACCCAGAATAGCAAAAACAATGCTAAGCAGGAAGTGTGAATCAGGCGGGATAGCTATACCAGACTTCAAACTATACTACAGAGCAATAGTAACAAAAACACCATGGTACTGCTAACAAAACCGGCGGGTGGACCAATGGTACAGAATAGAGGACACAGAAGCCAATCCACAAAACTACAACTATCTTATATTCGATAAAGGGGCTAAAAGCATGCAATGGAAGAAGGATAGCATCTTCAACAAATGGTGTTGGGAAAACTGGAAATCCATTTGCAACAAAATGAAACTGAATCCCTTTCTCTCACCATGCACAAAATTAACTCAAAGTGGATCAAGGAACTTGATATCAAATCAGAGACATGGCATTTGATAGAAGAAAAAGTTGGCTATGATCTACATACTGTGGGGTCGGGCTCCAAATTCCTCAATAGGACACCCATAGCACAACAGTTAATAACTAGAATCAACAAATGGGACTTACTCAAACTAAAAAGTTTTTTCTCAGCAAAAGAAACAATAAGAGAGGTAAATAGGGAGCCTACGTCCTGGGAACAAATCTTTACTCCTCACACTTCAGACAGAGCCATAATATCCAGAATATACAAAGAACTAAAAAAATTAGACAATGAGATAACGAATAACCCAATCAACAAATGGGCCTAGGACCTGAACAGAAATTTCTCAGAGGAGGACATACAATCAATCAACAAGTATATGAAAAAATGCTCACCATCTCTAGCAGTCAGAGAAATGCAAATCAAAACCACCCTAAGATACCATCTCACTCCAGTAAGATTGGGAGCCATTAGGAAGTCAAACAGCATCAAGTGCTGGCGAGGATGTGGGGAAAAGGGTACTCTTGTACATTGCTGGTGGGACTGCAAATTGGTGCGGCCAATTTGGAAAGCAGTATGGAGATTTCTTGGAAAGCTCGGAATGGAACCACCAGTTGATCCAGCTATTCCCCTACTCGGTCTATTCCCTAAAGACCTAAAAAGAGCACACTATAGGGACACTGCTACATCCATGTTCATAGCAGCACAATTCACAATAGCAAGACTGTGGAACCAACCTAGATGCCCTTCAATAGACGAATGGATAAACAAAATGTGGCATTTATACACAATGGAGTATTACTCTGCATTAAGAAATGACAAAATCATAGAATTTGGAGGGAAATGGATGGCATTAGAGCAGATTATGCTAAGTGAAGCTAGCCAATCCCTTAAAAACAAATGCCAAATGTCTTCTTTGATATAAGGAGAGTAACTAAGAACAGAGTAGGGACGAAGAGCATGAGAAGAAGATTAACATTAAAGAGGGATGAGAGGTGGGAGGGAAAGGGAGAGAGAAGGGAAATTGCATGTAAATGGAAGGAGACCCTTAGGGGTATACAAAATTACATACAAGAGGATGTGAGGGGAAAGGAGGAAAATATAAGGGGGAGAAATGAACTACAGTAGAGGGGGTAGAGAGAGAAGAGGGGAGGGGAGGGGGGAGGGGGGATAGTAGAGGATAGAAAAGGCAGCAGAATACAACAGACACCAGAATGGCAATATGTAAATCAATGGTTCTGCAACTGATGTGATTCTGCAATCTGTATATGGGGTAAAAATGGGAGCTCATATCCCACTTGAATCAAAGTGTGAAATATGATATATCAAGAACTATGTAATGTTTTGAACAACCTACAATAAAAATTAATTAAAAAAATATATGATTTCTTATATATTTTCAGATATCAATTCAATACATTGTTTAAAGGGGAACCAGTTATATTATTTATTAACTGTATGATCTATTCATGCATTATCTCTATATTCATAGACACAGGGTACACCTATTTTTACCCTCAATACTAATTTATACGTTTTCAAAATATTCCTCAAAAAATGGTGGAAGAAATACTCATGTCACCTGATCTATATATACATTTTATCACAGTAATATTCTGTACAAAAAAATCAAAGGTCACCCTTAAGTTTGTACCAAAGCCTAAATGGAAAGTGAGCATGGATTACTAAAACCTTCCATGTCCAGGTGGCCTAATGCTCTCAAATGTCAATCTTATTGGTGACTACATTTTTGTTTCTTCCTAAGATTATATATTCAACCTCAAGCCTGTTGAAAATGTCTAATCCTATCACTCACTTTATACTTTGCCTGATTTAGTAATGTCTCTATTTATATCTATTTTCCTACATATTTTCCCCTGTTCATCATTGTGACTGACTCTTCACTTGTGCTGACATTTACATTCACTGTCTACCTGAAACCCTATTGCTTAAGAACTTTTGGTCTAAATCCTATTCTCACTGTTCTTTGTAAACCTACTGACTATCTTCCTAATCCTACCGACTATCACTTTTTGAGTGGATGTTCTCTTCAACATTCAATCATCCAAGGTACAAGCTCCTATGCCATTGTATATAGATTTATCTGAGGGTCTCCTTTCATTTCCAAGCAATTTCCCTTAAATAAGTAAAAGCTAAGTGTACCAATTAAGGGCCCAATGCCCTTCTGGACTTCATATCTTCCATAGATTTCTGTTTTTATACTTATATTTCACCTATATATTCTTGTAAATATCATAGTTTCCCAATACCGTTATTCTTCATGCAGAAAGATTCCTAACCCCAAATTGAACATGTTACTAACCCAAAACCATACATTGTTCTCTCAATCGAACTTTACAGAACAGCAGGGACAGGGTTGCTCTTAAAATACAGGAATGTAGGGCATGTTCCAGCTGTTGAGAACATCAAAGGTCCATGCAGAAATGATCCCTTGAGAAGATGTAGGCAGCTACGAAAGACCTGAGAGAGAAAAGTCATCTTCTATGGCAAACAACCTTGTCAGCATGAAGGGATGTGTATGAATCAGCCTCTCTCTTCTTAATGTAGAGAAGATGGACCAAAACAGTGCTAGGTGGAGAGCTGTTCCCGGGTGCCCATGGTTTATATACCATTCTAACTTGTGAAAGTGTCACAGGAAGTAGGGGCAGCCTCCATCTCATGGGACTCTTGAAAGCAACTGTTAGGACAAAGTGGTTGTCAAGGCAATGACCTCATTCAGTTCCTGAAGAAGTGATCTACCTCACTTCCTTGGTGATGGAACTCTCTTAACTTGGGATCCAGGAAGCCAGGCACCTGGAGCCAGTCCAGTCCCAGACCCAGTAGGCTCACTTGTTTGAATTTACCAAGGAGAGTGTCAGTCTTTCTTGGTACCTACAGATGTGAGGATGGCCAAATACCAGGAGAGCTCTGCATAGGGGCCTTTCCTGAGAAAGTAGGTAGTGGTTCACCGCAGGCTCCTGACAACTTCACAGAGTTGGCCAAGGAGACCAGATCTGAGATAGGACAGGCCATTTTGGGGGAACATAGTATGGCCCACCACTCAGAGAAAACTCCGGATAGTCACAGAGTTACATGGGGGAAGGAGGTGTCTTTGTGGGTGTGGGTGTGATTTTGTGGTTTTGTCTCATGATCTGAGAATAGGTAGGAAAGACGGTTTGTTTGATTTGGAGTGGTCTTCTTCTAGTAAGTCGTTGGACAAGGCAAGTGTTTCTATGTCTGTGTATCCCACTGTGTCCGTGGTTGTAGACATTAGAAAATAGAATGCAACAATTGATATGTCCTGTATAGTAGAAAGATTCCCGGCATTCATCCTGCCCAATTTATGAATGGACTGCAGCTTGCCTTATCCATGGGCAACACCTGCTACCTTCCTAAGTTCCTGTTTCTTCCAGAATTCTCACCACTCTCCAGAATATTCTCATGGTTTTGTGTCCAAAATATGTACCACCTCCAAGCTCTGTGACATTGCCATGTCCTGGATAGATGAAGGGAATGGCGAGCATCTCAGAAAACACAGATATCAGTGTGACCAAGAAAGTCTCAGTTGAGAAACCATGCTTTCGGCCTTTTGCTTATCAATTGTTCTGTTTCCCTGAATGTCAGGAAGGTCTTTGCCTCAGGCCACCCCTTTGTGAAGCCTGAAGAAAACAGTTTTCAAATGAAAATGAATGGGCACCACCTGTGGCTCTTTGCTTAATTGCTTTGGAAAGGGATGTGTCTAAATCAGCCTCTTGGCCCTGTGTGAGGTTGTGGCTTAGATTCTCAGCACCTGATGGATATAAAGAGAGATCCCATGTGTGCATCCAAAACCAAAATGGCCAAAAGAGCAATTATTGTGAATGAAGTCTCTCGCATTCATTTGTAAGGTTCCTGACCACCATCAAGTGAGAATACGGATCCTTTGGGTCAAATGAGTTATGCACAGCCCTGCAGAGGCTAGCCCATAGGTTTTTGGGTTTTCTCATGGCTCCAAATCATATAAAGAATCTATACCTGACAGTCAGTAGGCCTCAAATTGGAGATGCAGAGCAGTATTAACAGCTAGCCTATCTGATCACTCCTGGTTCACCGGATGGGTGTCCAGGCCACCTTGACTTTAGGCAAATGAGGGGCAAGGGAGCTTATTTTTGACACTGTCTTGGGCTGCACCCCTCATGAAAAGCTCCAGCCAGAGGTTATGATAAGTGTCTATATGGAAGAAGATGAGGGCCATGTGGGAGTGTTTGGTTTTAATTGTGGTCATTTGTTTGGCGGTTGGAAGAGATAACTGGATCCACCTGGGCTTGAACTCTGGCATGATTCCTCTTAGAGACTGAGTTCTGGAATTTACCTCAAAGAAGTATTGCCATGAAATGTGTTGGGATTTTAGGAGGCCACGCATGAGAAGCCTCCCTTGAAAACTGAGATCGAGTGCCAGGGTGTCTTTCCACAGTGCAGTGAGAATCTCAGCCAGGATATCACATGATTTTATTCTGAAAGACTTGGCAGCCATAGTTGAGAATCTAAACACATATGGAACTCATATTGTAGACCTCAATGATCCTGGCTTCATGTGACCTTTTGGCCACTCTTTGGGAAGCCTTGCCTGTGAGATTTCTCCAGAGTTTTAATTTAAATGAGCTTCCTCACCACATAATGGTTCCTGCATTAATTGAAACGTACAGTGACTCCAACTTCATCCTTCAAAAATGGCTAAATAAATACCATCAAATTTCTGAAATTCCCATGACCAGGTGGCACTGGAGAACCTTTGGATATCCTGTTGCTGATCATGAGTGAAATAATTCCCCACGCAATGACACTTCACCGGGAGAATTCCAATTTTATTGCTCAAAGCTGTGTGCTTATATAGAACTAAGGGGGAGATGGTAGGGCTTAGATAAATGGCAGCAACCCGTTTATTGGCAAGTTCTTTCAGATATCAGCTCCAGAGCCCAGGAATTAGTTCTCATTGGGGCTAAGGTTCCCCACAAGTGAGATTTGAAATTGGCGCTGACGTGAGAGTTCACAAGGGTGGGAACTTTTTGCGCCACTGCAGAAATGAAGAAGGTAGGAAGAAGAAGTCCTTAGGCGCCATGTTGAGGTTTTTCTCTGGGGTATGGCTGCCATTTATTCTTTTCCCAACATTCCACCCTTTTTGTTTTCTTAGGAAGTGGGGCGTCATTTGTCAGATCCGGCTGCTTCCTGCTGTGTGGGGGTGGTGTGGGGCCTAGAAAGAGAAGTGGAGGAATGCTCATGGAGCAGGTTTGGGATTATCATGGCAGCCAGAAATAAAACCCAGTGGCTATAGACAGCTACTTTCGTAGGGGTGAAGTCAATGAATGTTCCCTGAAGCCAAAGTTGTCGATGGCATGGAACTAGTCCTGGATGGAAGAGATTGTTGGTATCAGCCACTGGTCCTGTAACAGAGACTCTAGGAAATACTGGAAGCGTTGCCTGGACATGGCGTCACCAGCACCTGAAGAAGATCAGAGCAAATAAAAACAGAATGAAGATAAAAATTAAAGGAAATGTCATTTTTTGGCAGAAGTTCCATGTTGGGGGACTGACATAGAAGAGGCCAAGGGACATGAGAAATCTTAGAAGGTGGTAAAGACTCATGAATCCAGGATGGCAGATTAAGAGGTTCTCAGAGCTCGTTGTCTCCCGCTGTCTGATACCCATTGCATTCCATCATGCCTGGTAGTGAGCTTCATCACTGAGTTACTGTTCTCTTGGAGATGTTGGGGGTTCATCGGTCATCAGAGGCTGGTAGTGCCTAAGCAAAAGCTGGTTGAAAGTTTGATTAGGAATTTTTTGCAGTTGGGTTTGAAGGCACTTCATTTTGCAGGGCAAGAGAGCACAAAAAGGAGCATCCCAATAAGGGGCCCCAAGATATGTAGTAAGTACATGGCAAGATAGGATTGGAAGAACCCCGTTATGGGATTGGAGGAGGTAGGTTTGAGCAATTGGGTCGATAATTCCTGCAATTTAACAACATTTTTTTTATTAGCCCAGATTCATTAACATAATAGCAAAATTCCTCTCTGGGGAATAGGCATGTAACCCCTTTTTCTGCAGTGAGAAGATCAATTGCCCTTTGGTTCTGTAAAGCCACTTGTGCCAATGATGTAACCTGCCGCTGCAAGGAACCCAGAGACTCAGCCATGGTATTGAGTGTTTCCTGCAGTTTTTGTTGAAGGTCATTGGATGCCCATAGAGCATGACCTATAGCTCCACCAGAGAGTCCAAGACTCGTCACTGAGGTTGTTAAAATGAGGCCTACCAGAACCGGCAGAAAGACTACCTTACGGGTGCGGGAAGGTAGGGCCAACTGTCGGAATTCGGTGGGAGTATACAAAGATAGCTGAGGAACTACAGTAACCAAGAAACAGGTGCCAGAGACATTGATCGTTGAGGTACTTAAAGACCCATTACACCAGAGGAAATGTTCAGGTTGCCTAAACACAGGGCTCTATGGGGTGTTGTAGCTCAAGGAACAAACGGGTAAAGGATTCATTATTGGCAGGTGGAAACAGATGAAAGGAAATAAAGTATTGGTGGAATAACTTTCCCACAGTGGGTTACGTGTCACATGTAGGGTTTGTCCTTTTTAGAGAAATTGTAGGGTTTTGCTGGAATATTTTCTGCCGCTAATGGGACTGCTGCTAGAAGTGGACGACTAAGTGAAGCACAGAGAAAGCACTGAGAAGTAGGCAAAGAAAGACGGGTGGAGTTTAATAATCAAAACGTTTGGTGTAGCAAATTGAGCCATGTGGGAGAGGGACCTGAGGGGGTTGAAGGCTCTGAATCCTCTTTGGATGAGCTATGGATACGATCTCGAAGTTTTGATTCTGAGTCCTTAATGTGTTCGACTACCTGGATGGTTGCCTTAGGTGGCGTAATCAGGGTGCGGCCAATAGTCATCCACCCTGTGGGTCTGACTGAGGTTGTCTGAGCATAGACAGCAAACTCAACATAGCCCCAACGTTTGGCCTTGGGGTCAGGTTTATCTAAAGTATACCATCCATTGTTATTGGATGAAGAGCCTTTATGCCACTTTATGTAACTAGAAGTCCACCCTTCAGGGTAACCGAGTGAGTGGTAAGAATAGCTACCACGTTCATCATGGAACCTGCATGACCAATAGGGGCACCCATTATATATCTCAGGCCACCAATGACAATAATCTTTTGTTTGATCAAAAAGGAAGCAAATGAAAGGCCAGTTCCAGCTACCAGGGACGAAGGTCCTTGAAGGTGACAATTTTAGGGAAATAGAGGTGCAGTTGTGGATGAAGCAAGTAGTTGCATCCACTCCGCGGACCGTCTGCATGCCATGTTCTGAGTATCGTTCCCGAAGAGTGAATAAATGCATGGTAGGTGAGGAGGGTAAAGACCAGTCCTGACAGAGCACAGAAAATAAGCAGAGCACAAAAAACAAGCAGTTAGAGAAGACTAGGGTGTTGGGAGAGCTCATTGTGCCTTCTTTAAGAGGAATTGGGCTGCAAGGAAAACCGTGTGAGCCGCAACTTAAATGGGTGAGATGGGTGTGGAGAGCAGGAGTAAAGGGGAGGTTCAGGAGGTGATTCTTGGAGTTCCTCTGGGGTGGCCCTGTCGTCAGCATGTGGGGCCTCCTGGTGATGTGGCTTCAACCTAGACATGTGATTCCAGGGAGTGAGACGGTTGTCTGGTAAGGAGAGTTTGGCGGCGGTGGGGGTACAGAGAATGACAGGATGGGGCCTTCCCATTTTGGGGCAAGAGTCCCTTTCTCCTCTGGGGTATTATAATTGACTAGACTAACAGGTGTTAAGGGAGGAGTGTTTGGAGAGGAGACTGGGTCCGGAAGAAGCCAGTCCTGATATTTCCAGAGTTCCGAGCGGAGATGAAGCAAGAGAGGCAAAGACAAATCTCGGGTGAGAGGTCCTTGTGAAATGACCAACGCAGGGGTTATAAGATGTCTTTCATACATTATCTCAAAAGGAGACAGTAAAGATGGTTTCTTAGGGAGAGCTCTGATTCGAAGCAAAGCCAAGGGAAGGAGTTTGACCCAGTCTATGTTTAATTCCATTGTCAATTTGGTAAGGACTTCCTTTAGAGTACGATTTACCCTTTCCACATTCCCTGAAGCCTGGGGGAAATATGGACAGTTTAAATGCCACTTGAAGGAGAGGGCTTGAGAGACCTTTTGTGTGATCCTAGAAGTAAACTCAGGGCCATTGTCATATTGTAGGGAAGTGGGCATACCAAACCTGGGGATGATGTCTGTCAGTAAGATTGAAGCTACAGTGGAAGCCTTTTTATTGGAAGTGGGAAATGCCTCAACCCAACCAGAGAAAGTGTCCACAAAGACAAGGAGGTATTTAGTGTGCCATACTGTGGGCATGTTGGTGAAGTCTACCTGCCAGTCAGCAGAGGGAATGTGTCCCCGGGCTTGTTGGGAAGGGAAACGTTTGGGCCTTAAAGGAGTATGAGGGTTGGTCCGCTGACAGATCTGACAATTAGAGGCTATATTCTGTAGCATGGCTTGTCAGAGGGAGTGAGGAAGAAGAGACTCTGTAAAAAGAGGGTCAAAGACTGAGAATTGGAAAGGAATAGAGTATGAAGGAACTTGAAAAGATGCTTGTTCTTACTGAAAGAAGTAGGGGCTTCAGATGAGCTGTCTAAAGTGGCCATTATATGTCCACCATGGGGGCCATGATTGGAAGTGGTAGCAGCCATTCGTGCCACCTGGTCAGCTTTGGCATTGCCCTCAGTGATAAGAGAGCCGTCCTTCTGATGGGACCTACAATGGACATCTCCCAACTGGGTGGGTAAGTGGGAGGCCTCTATCAGATTGGTTATAAGAGCTGAATTAGTGATCGCATTACCTTTGGTGGTAAGTAGGCCTCGCTTCTTTCAAATTGCAGCATGGGATAATAAGATATGGAAGACATATTTTGAATCATTTTAGAGGGTGAGGGATTTGCCTTGTGCTAGAAGGCAGGCACGAGTGGATGCTATAAAATCAGCCTGCTGGTCTGTAGTTCCTGAAGGCAAAACTTTGGCCTCTATAATCTCAGTGGCTGAAAATACAGCGTATCCAGAGTAATGAGTTCCATTCTGCCTAAAAAAACTGCTGTCAGTAAACCAGATAAGGTCAGGCTTGGTGAGTGGTCTCTCATAAATGGAAGAATGACAGGGGAGGAAATCATCTAAGTTTTCCAAGCAATTTTGAGTTGGTGTGTGAGACATGGGAGTTATTGGGAGCAGTGAGGCAGGGTTCAGTGCAGAGCAGGGGAGGAAAATAATATTAGGGTTTTCCAGAAAGGAAGTGAGGAGCGACAGAACTCTGGATGTAGGGAGGGTTTGAAGACCCTTTTAAGGTAAAAGATCTTTCAAGTGATGTGGGGAGTAGATAGTTCAAGGGGCCCCAAAAGTCAGATTAGAGGCTTCTTTGTGTAAAATTTGTCCAGTAGCCAGAGCTCTTAAGCAAGGGGCCCACCCACGGATGGAAAATAAGAAACCATGTCCTCCAGGTCACATAGATGCAGACCCAGGTTGATGATTTCACTAGAAAGGAAGCTAAAGCACGTGACAGCAACATATATTTCAAGTGCCCAACCTCATAGGCAGTATCTCAAGAAGTCTCTAGGACAACAGACCTCCATGTTTTTGAAGTGTTTACCCTGTCCCTTACTTTTGGAAACTCCTCTAACACTTCCAAGGTTGTGAACTTCTGATCGCATTCCATTCCAGATATGTATTCATGGATTTTCTAACTCTTCTCCTCTAATTGTGTCTTACATGGGGTGAAGGTGTTGTCAAGGTATTGTTCTGGATGAGAGTGGGAAGATTTTTGTGTAGCACATATTTACATACACATTGGATTCATTTTCCAATTTTCCATTCGAAATACTGAATCCCTGTCAGTAACCCATACCCTAATAGACTCTGACTACTAATCCTAATATGATGGAGACAAATAACCCAAACATAATATTAATACAAGCAGTTCAGAGGAGGCATGGTGTATAGTTGGTCTTGCCTTTTGCATGATATAGTGTAGGAGTTATAAATCTTGTCAATTGTTTGTTGAAATAGTACTCCATGTGTTTTTAAAGTTCACACATATGTGAATTTCTGTCTCCTTTTTTCTGTAGCCAATTCAGCACATGTATTTTTATATGCACATATAAAATCATACCTGGTATCACACGCACATTTTTGTGAGGTGGCTAACTTGGCAGAAACAAAGTATGAGAAGAGATCACCCCTCCTAAACGCTTTTGGAACTGAAAATTCAAACTATGAGTGAGATTTTTAGTTGAACAACATTATACATAAATCCATGTTCAGTAAAATTAATATTTTTGGATCGGTGGATGATATATATTTCACGATGAATTTTGATTGGCATATATATTGCTACTTTCTAATGTTTCTCTGTGAGATATATATATATATATATATATATATTCTCTAGATTTTTCCAAATATAAAATATATGTGTCCTATTATACACTCCCTAAATAATTCACTCATGCTCATGTATGTGGTTTTATAATCAAATTTTCATACGATTATTTTCAGAAATATTCATCCACCTGAAATACATATTTGTTTTCTAGTACTGAAAACTCACTTCACTGAATGGTGCAAACAAATCCTTATATTTCTACTGTAACTGACCCAATTTAACATCAATGCAAGTAGATTCCAAAGGGGCATGATGTGTATTTTGACGTTCATTTTTATTTGACACTGGTACATTACTATTTCTTCAGTTTTTGTACATCATAGTATATACATTTCATCCACAAGTTCACAAATTTAAAGACATTTGAAACACATTCAATCACTTCCTGCTTCAGTACACATGTATTCCTCCTTGCTTTTGACTGGTTATTTATTGAGACTTCTTTCCAAACACATTATTTTCGATTTCCATAATCAATTTTGAAGCAAAACTCACACACACTTTATGATAAACCACAACCCTAATATTACCATTAGATGTATAACTGGTTGGAATGAATGTATGTATGTCAATATGACATTTCCTGTGTATTTTCAGATATCAATTTATTCCAATTTCTAAAGTTGGAATCTGTTATATTATATATTCACACATGGTACACCTATTTGTGCCCCCAATACTAATTTATATCTCTTCTAAATATTGCTCCCAGAAATGGTGCAAGAAAGACTCATGTCACCTGATCTACATATACATTTTATCACAGTAATATTCTGGCCACAAAATGCAAAGTCACACTTACAATTGTACCAAAGCCTAAATGGAATGTGAGTATGGATTATGAAAATCACCCATGTCCATGTTGCCTAATGCTCTCAAATGTCAATCCTATTGGTGACTACATATTTGTTTCTTCCTAAGATTATGTATTCAACCTCAAGCCTGTTGAAAATGTCTAATCCTATCAATCACTTCATCATTTGCCTGATTTCCTAATGTCTCTAATGATATCTGCTTTCCTACATATTTTCCCCAGTTCATCATTGTGACTGACTCTTCAAATGTGCTGACATTTACATTTTCTGTCTACCTGAAACCCTATTGCTAAGGAAGTTTTTGTCCAAATCCTATACTGACTCTTTTTTCTAATCCTATCAAGTATCTTCCTAATCCTACCAACTATCCTTTTTTGACTGGATGTTCTCTTCAACATTCAATTATCCAAAGTACAAGGTCCTATGCCATTATGTATAGATTTATCTGAGACACATGTGCACAACATAATTCAGAGTAAAGTATCCCAATCAAGGATCCAATGCCCTTTTGGGCTTCAAATCTTACCTAGATTTGTGTTTTCATACATATATTTCACCTCTATATATCCTTATAAATATTGCAGGTTCCCAATACCATTATTCATGCAGCAGAATGATTCCTAACCCAAATCAATCATGTTATTAATCCTAACCATACTTTGTTTCCTCAACCTAACTTTACAGAAAAGCAAGGACAAAGTTGTTCTTATATAGAAATGTAAGAGATCTTCTACCTGCTGAGAACCTCAAAGGTCCATGCAGAAGTGAACCCTGGGGAAGATATAGAAAGCTATGAAGGACCTGAGAGAGCGAAAGTCATCTTTCATGACAAAAAAAAAAAAAAAAACAGGTCAGGATGAAGGGGTGTGTCTGAAGCAGTCTCTCTCTTCTTAATGTAGAGAAGATGGACCAAACCAGGCTTGTGTGGAGAGCTGTTTACGGGTGCCTATGTTTGATATACCATTCTTACTTGTGAAAGTGTCACAGGAAGTAGGGGCAGCCTCCATCTATTGGGACACTTGGAAGCAACTGTTAGGACAAAGATGTTGCCAAGGCAGTGACCTCATTCAGTTCCTGAAGGAAGTGACCTATATAACTTTCTTGGTGATGGAACTATCTGAACTTGGGATCCAGGAAGCCAGGTACCCAGAGTCATTCCCAGTCCCAGTCCCAGTGGCCACACATGTTTGGATTTACCAAGGACAGAATCGGTCTTTCTGTGTAACTACTGATGTGAGGATAGCCAAATTCCAGGAGAGCTCTGAAGAGGGGCCTTTCCTGAGAAAGCAGGTAGTGTCTCACTACTGGCACCTGACAACTTCACAGTGTTGGCCAAGGAGACCAGATGTGACATAGGACAGCCCATTTCGGGGAAACGTAGTATGTCCCATCAGTCAGAGGACACGCCGGATAGTCACAGACCTACTTGGGGGAAGGAGTTGACTTTGTGGGTGTGCGTGTGAGTTTGTGGTTTTGTCTCATGATCTTAGAATATATAGGAAAGTCGGTTAGTTTGATTTGGAGTGGACTGTTTCTAGTAAGTCTTTTGACAATGCGAGTGTTTCTATGTCTGTTTATCCCACTGTGTCCGTGGTTGTAGACATTAGAAAAGAGAATGCATCAATGGATGTGTCCTGTCTAGTAGAAAACTTCACAGCATTCATCCTGCCCAATTTATGAATGGACTGTGGCTTTCCTAATGGATGGGCAACAACTACTATCTTCCTAAGTTCCTGTATGTCTTCTTGAATTCTGGCCACTCTCCAGAATAGGTTCAGGGTTTTGTGTCCACGATATGTACCACCTCCAAGCTCTGTGACATGGCCATGTACTGGATAGCTGAAGGGAATGGGATCATCTCAGAAAACTCAGATATCATTCCAGAAACCCTGCAATGGGCCATTTGCTTATCTATTGTTCTGTTGCCCTGAATGTCAGAAAGGTCTTTGCCTCAGGCCACTCCTTTGTGAAGCCTGAAGGAAACGGTTTTCAAGGGGAATTAATGGTCATCATCTGTTGCTCTTTGCTTAATTGCTTTGGAAAGAAATGTGTCTGCATCAGACTCTTGGCCATGTGTGAGGCTGTTGCATAGATTCTCAGCACCTGATGGATCTAAAGAAAGTTCCCACGTGTGCTTCCAAAACCAAAATGGCCAAAAAAGCAGTCATTGTGGACGAAGTCTCTCGCCTTCCTCTGTAACGTTCCTAACCTCCATCAAGTGAAAATAGGGATCCTTTGTGTCAAATGAGTTCTCAAAACACTGCAGATGATAGCCCATATGTGCTTGGGTTTTCTCATAATTCCAATTCACATAAAGAGTCTATACCCGAGAGTCAGTAGGCCTCAAATTGGAGAAGCAGAGCAGTATTTATGGCAGGCTTATTTGATCACTCCTGGTTCTCAGGAAGGGTATCCAGGCAACCCTGACTTTAGGCAAATTATGGGCAAGGGAGTTTATTTTGTACACTGTCTTGGGCTGAGCCCCTCATGGAAACCTCCAGCCACAGGTTATGATGAGTGTCTATATGGAAGAAGATGAGGGCCTTGTGGGAGTGTTTTGGTTTTAATTGTGATCATTTGTGTAGTGCTTGGAAGTGATGACAGGGTCTACCTGGGCTTGAACTCTGGTGTGATTCCCCTTAGAGTCTGAGTTCTGGAACTGATCTCAGAGAAATATTGCCATGAACTGTGTTCAGATTTTAGGAGGCCACACATTGGATTTCCCCTTGGAAACTGAGATCAAAAAAGAAGGGTGACTTTCCACAGAGCCTTGGAATCTCAGCTAAGATATCACATGATTTTATTCTGAAAGATGTGGCAGCCATAGTTGACAGTCAGAACACCCATGGACGTCACATTGAAGACCTTTTGACCACTCTATGGGATGACTTGCCTGTGAGATTTCTCCAGAGATTTCATTGAAATGAGTTTCCTCACCATTTAATGGTTCCTGAATGAACTGAAACCCACAATGCCTCCAACTTCATCCATGAAAAATGGCTAAATAAATACAATAAAATTTTTGAAATTCCCTTAACCAGGTGGCACTGGAGAACCTTTGGATGTCTTTTTCCTGATCATGAGTGTACAAGAGAATGCCATGATTGACGGGGTTTCATGAAAATGGTGTAGAACAAAGATGCCAGTAAGTTGGACCCTGCTGAGTAGTGGGCCTATTGCAGTGGTGGGCAGGTGTGTGATAATACATCTGTGGTGTGGCCAGGAGGATTTTCCATTGCCTTCAAAATGGCTTGTGACTGATATGGTGCAGCCAGCAGACCCTTCTTGTTACATGGAGAGGTTTCTGGGCAAAGTTCAGAGTCAGATTTCTATGGACAAATGGGCAAGCTTTGTGAGATAGAAGCCTGGTTGGTGCATTCTCTGTCACCACAAGTGACAGAACTCCCTCCAATACTGGGTCCCAGTTGAACTCGTTGTATTTCATGAAGCAAATACCAAACTCCCAGTGCAGCAGCAAGAAACACCACGAAAAGTGGAGGATGACCAAATGGCTTCACAGTTCACACGGGAAGACACTGAGCACCAAGTGGCCACAGTTTACATATAAATACAAAATTCAGCACTGCTGCCTCATGTTCATTAGAATACAAAAAACCATGTCCTCCAGGTCACGTAGATGCAGACCCAGCTTTTATGGTGTCACTAGAAAGGAAGCTAAATCTCCTTACAACAACATATATTTCAAGTGCCCAACCTCAGAGGAAGTTTCTCAAGAAGTCTTTAGGCCGGCAGAGCTCCACGTCTTTGGAGTGTTTACCTGTTAGACCAGGACGCTAGAAAAGACCACTGACTCAAATTAAAATCAAATAAAATTAAGCTTATTATTTCCACCGGCCGTGCTGCCTCTCCCTCCCAAAATGGTGGGAACAAGACAGCATCCCCAGCTTTCCTACAGCCCAGTTTTATAGCCCAGAAAGTTACACAAAAGGGGGGTTACAGATAACAGAACTCTGATAAACATCACATTAAAGGTAGTTTACAATTTTTTTGCTGTCCCTACATCAGAATTCATGAGGACCATTAGAGCCTCAGAGAGGGTTGTTGTCTGGCCAGAGAAGACAAATATTTATGATGTGTCACTAAAGTTTCAGAGAGGGCTGCTATCTGGTCAGAGAGCTGGGCATGCGTGAGTTCAAGACGTGGGCAGGCATTCCACGCAGGTTCAGAATTTGAAGTAATTTATGGTAAAGCCAAAATTATCTTTTCATGGCTTTGTGGCATGATGGCTCCCAATTTTAATAAAAGATCAGGTTGGGTCTACAATTTCCCCCTTTTCTCTGTGTCCCTTTCAAATCTTTGATAGATTATGGGAAGAACACTGAGGAAATTTTTATCCCTCAGATAAGAGTCTCCAAAATTTTACAACTCACCCAAAACCGATCTCCCTGATTTTACCTGACTTAATTAATTATTTATATTGATAGTCTATTTATCTTTCTCTCCATTGTTGTAAAAAGAGTGGCATCACTAATTTTTTCTTCTTCTCTCCTGAGACAGGGTGACGTGAGTGGGCTCGTCGTGAGGGACATGAGTTGACTATTAGAAGTCAGTTGAGAGACATGAGTTGCCCTTTAGAAGTCAGTTCGGTTTGAAGTCAGGTTGGGGAAGAACAGGTTGTAAAGTCATCTGTGAATGGATTCTTCTATGAGTGAAACAAAAACCATGAGTACTGAATAAATGTTGCAGCAGCTGGAACATGTCACTGTATAGAAATTCCCTCACCAGTCTTTAATATCCCCAATTATCAGGACTGTCAACTTAATATTTAACTTTAAGTGTTACAGTTGGCCCTCCCAATAAGACACAGTTTAATAATTTAATGTCATCTGATCTTGTAAAAATCCTTTTACTAGTATGACCTCTGCGTCTAATAGAGAAACCTTTAATTCTGTTACTCAGGGCTGGATAATCGTACTAGCAAACACCAAGCCTACCTGTGTAGGTTAGGAATATCTGTAGGTCTTAAACTGAAAACTTCTGCCTGTGGCAGCTCTTCTTGATAGTCTCTTTTTATAAGTATTAGGCATTCCTGTGTGAGAATCCTTCTTTGTAGCCTCCAGTCTTACTTATTTTGGGAGGATAAGATAAAGTGCATACCTTAAAATTTTATTATTATTATTATTATTATTATTATTATTATTATTATTATTATTTAAAATGCCCAGGAGTGGCTGTATTTTGGTCTTAACTGTCTTTGCTAAGTGTTTAAGATGAAGCAGTCAAACTGACTTTTGTTTCTATCTATTGTTAACAGTCAGCTGAGCTTTTGTGGGAATCAATTCTGGGGAAACTTGAGAGGAGATTCTCAGTTCTGCTAGTGCCATTTGCGCTAGGTGGGTCCAGGTCTTGCTTGACCATTTGGCTTCCCTCAGAAGCATCAGGGATGTCTCCTTTCTCTGATGACTCTCCTCTTTGTAACAAATGCACTGATTGGCTTTCTGTTCTCCAGTGGTCTCATTAATCTCCCTGATCAGGAGGTTATGTGGCCCAGAGTTGCAAAGCTCTTTAGAGAAGTCCCCTGTTCCCTGGATTCAGACTGACTCAGAGGGCAAGAGCCAAATATTGGTTTTCTTGGCCCTTTTCATTTAACATTCATTTTAAATCCTAATCTTAAAAATCCAGCAAATAAATTTTAACAGCCTTACATTAAGAGTACTGGGCTTTAATGTCTATAACTTTATAATTACCTTTTTATTAATTGGGATCTGTATTATTCTGTCTGTATTGTAGTTGATGACTTATTATCTTGAATAAACCCATGTTGTGTTCTTATAGCAACGCATTTGTAAAACACTAACAGGGAATCTTTAGATCACTTATAAGAAAATTTCAAACTAAAATTAACAAAAGTAAAAATACTTAGTTCGTGTAATATCTTCCCTGAATTTTTTGGCTGAGTTATACATTATATCCCCTGTTTGAGATCCTAGGAATATTGACAATAAAAAAAAAACTTTTTAACATAACTTTAAAGAAATATTATCTGACCTAATCGTTTCATAGTCATTCTCACATGTAGTAAGATGGGACACACAGCCTTATCTCAGGAAAGGCAGGGCTCTTTATAAATCTTAACTATTTTAGTTCTAAAGCTGATCTTTATTTTTAAATATCATTTGACAATGTTTAAATAAATTGTTTGAGGTCACATGAACATTAGCTAACACCATATGATATCACATTTAAAACATGAATTAAAGAAAGGCTGAAAGTTTTTAACCTTTACAAAGATTAGGCTCTAATTAACTTAAAAATACATTTAAATTGTTCCCCAATGTAAAAAGTAACATAAAAATTTACATATCTTATTGATAACAGGTAAATAAATCCACAATATATTTTTTACCACACAACTTCAGAGCACCAGCTTGATATAATACTCTTTAAACGTTTCTACCTTACAGACTTCCATACCTGTAAGATATGAAAACATTAATAGCATAACAATTACATTTATGTTTCTACATTAATCAAGTTTGGCTTTTAAAGAAATGGCAGTACAGTGCTCTAAAATAACAGTTTTTATTTAATCAGTTGTTTAATTTTTATGGTTGCTTGCTCTAGAAAACATAAATCTTAATAAACTCAATGTTATGGGTAAACTTATGTTTTAAGAAATTTTTGTCTCATTAACACATGACTGATTTTTACAATCTTATACAGAGTTTACTAAAAAAATACAGATCTTAGTAAATCAATCAGATATCTAACAAAAGTACTCATGAATGAGTAATCCCATATCAAATTTACTTTACTTATTTATCAAAAAGTTAGAGAAATGTATTGAACAGTGTAAACCATTTTTATGTTGAAGGAAAGGTACTAGAGCCAAGGCATATTAGACATTTTGTAGATGTTAATATTTTGTTAGATGTTTGAACACCTAGAAAACTTTGTAAGCTTAAATTTAAAGACATTTGTTTTTATCTCTTTATCCAATTTAAATTGAAACATTTAAATCACGTGAATTTAAGATCTTTGGATCCACTTTTTTAAAATTTGTTTTTACGAGCGCTATTTTTTTATGAGCGCTCCTTATATATGTTAATTTGTGTATCATATATATGATATACGGATATATGTATATATAGAAATACAACACATAACAATTTGTGCACACATAATAATAGTAAAGGCCTTGTAGCTTTTCGTAGTTGAAATCTTTATTGCAATGTTTCAAAAAGTCCACAGTTGGTCAAAGATAGAACTGATCAGAAAAACATTAACCTAGGTCTGTATGCTCAAAATCATGAGGTCAAAAAACATAAAGTATCTAAGAAAAAAAATAAGAGTCCTAGAAAAAATGACTTGCCAGTAATTAGTAAATAACATACAATTTACCTTTTTTTCCCTTAGACCTCAAATCACTCTCCTACAAAGCTTGCAGGCTTCTTTCATTTGCATTTCAACATAAGTCATGGCTGAGGTCTGGAAGGAGCAGCAAAAAAACTGCTATTCTGAACAGACATCTCAGGACTAAGGCATTTTAACCATAATTTTCAGGTTCAGATGTTGAAAATTATGATACAAGTTTAAGATACAATTCACAAAATTTTATATCTTTACATCTTGTTTTGTCAACAGACACCATACTATGATTTACTATTTATGTCCAAATTAATGCACTGGTACACACAGTGACATTTTCCCAGGCTACCCAATTCAAAATTGGTGAAAAAAAAAAAAAAAGACCGTATGATTGGGAAGTTTCTTGCCAACTTGGAAGTAGAGTTCTTCAGTTATCCATCCTAAGTATTTAAGTTCTCTGGCATGAATTATCTGAAATCATAAACTAAACAATTACCTAAACCCGACTTTTTACTCCAAGATTGTGCAATGCTTCAAAAACCCATTCAGTTACCAGATTGTTAAAATAAAACATCATCATTTAGACACACATTCAGCTAAGATCATTCCCCAAAAACAATTTATAATATCAACACATTATTGCAGATGTCTTAAAGGGCCAGAAACTAAGACACAATACAGACAGAAAGGAGGTCCAGACTATGGCTGTCAGACAGAACCCTTTAAACCAGAGCAGATAAGAGAAAAATCTCCTACAGCAGTGGCACCATAGATGTCCCCACAAGGGGACCAGATGTTTTCACAGAAGGGCAACCTGAAATTTAAAATAAAGTGTCTCCATGGTGACTTTACTGCATTTAGTGTCACCTTTTTCTTTTTCTCTTTTTTTAACAAGACAGAGGTGGCATAATCCTTACAGTGCAGGGAAGGAAGGAGGTAATTCCCTGAATCAACAGGGCTTTGGCAGCTGCTGGGAGTCCCTCAGTTTCCCCTTTTACATACAGGATTAGCTCCTCTGATTCAGTTCCACATCAAGCATGCTCTATCTCCTAACATTTCAGTAGATAGCTCTCACAAAGTTCCGGGGCGGAGGGGGGGTACAAGATTTGTAACTTAAAGTTTGGTTCCTGACCTTGAAGCCAATTAATACAAATTTAATAATGAGGACTGGGTTTTGAGAAAAAGAAAAAAGGAGTTTTATTGCTTGGCTAACAAAGGAGAAACACAGGGGACTCTGCCAAATGTTGTGACTCTCTTTATCTGGAGGGACAAGGGGTTTTAAAGGAGTTTCACTTGTTAACCTGGGAGATACTCAGTTCTTAGGTCCCCAGCAGGCATAGCCCTCTGCAATGGGTGTGCTCCAGGCAGCCAGCTAGGGGCTTCTATCATCCTGCTTTACAATGGGGGATAAAGTTCATTGCAGTTCCTTAAAACACAGTCCAAAGGGGTGTCAGGCTTAATCTCTTTATTTCTGATTTTCATGTCCAATATACTTAAGTTTTTACCACCAATATCACACAACAAAACGAACAAAAACAAACAAACAAAAAACCAAAAAATAGAACACAGAACACAAAAATCAGAAACCCAGCGCCTAAAAACAGAAACAGGGCAAGAGTGCAACATCTTGCTAAAGCTCCAGGGTAGGAGCGCATGCGTGCCCGTCGGCACCTCTCTACAGTTCCAGAGGAATTCCCTACAGAACAGAACAGAGGACAGAAAGATTCTCGTTACTGTCCTGGACAGAAGTATATGTGAGCCTCCCCGTGCCACATCTCTGTCATCAGAAGAGATCTCCCTTAACCAGATATCAGATGTTATAAAGGAGCCACTTACCTATGGAGGCGTCCTCCATCAGGTGCTTGCTAATAGTTTTAGTGCAGAGGTTCACTGCAGTGCTCCCTGGACTAAAGGCTCTCTTCCAAATATAAAGAAGATGGACCAAATCAGGCCTGTGTGGAGAGCGGTTCCTTGGTGCCTATGGTTGATATACCATTCTAATTTGTGAAAGTGCTACAGAAAATAGGGTAAGCCTCCTTCTCATGGTACGCTTGAAAGCAACTGTTTGGACAAAGTGGTTGCCAAGGCAGTGACCTCATTCAGTTCCTGAAGGATGTGACCTCACTTCAATCCCTTGGTAATGGAACTCTCTGAACTTGGGATCCAGGAAGCCAGGCACACAGAGTCAGTCTCAGTCCCAGTCCCAGTGTCTCACTTGCTTCGATTTAGCAAGGACAGAGTCAGTCTTTCTTTGTACCTACTGATGTGAGGATGGCCAAATGCCAGGAGTTCTCTGAAGAGGGGCCTTTCCTGAAAAAGTAGGTAGTGGCTCACAGCTGGCTCCTGACCACTTCACAGAGTTGGACAAGGAGACCAGATCTGAGACAGGAAACGCCATATCGGGGGAACATAGTATGGCCCAGCAGTAAGAGGATACTCTGGAGAGTGAGAGACCTACTTGGGGAAGGAGGTGCCTTTGTGGGTGTGGATGTGTGTTTGTGGTTTTGTCTCATGTTCTGAGAATAGGCAGGAAAGTCGGTTTGTTTGGTTTGGAGTGAACTGTTTCTAGTAAGTTGTTTCACAAGGCGAGTGTTTCTATGTCTGTGTATCCCACTGTGTCCGTGCTTGTAGACATTAGAAAAGAGAATGCATCAATGGATGTTTCCTGTCAAGTAGAAAGCTTCCCAGAATTCATCCTGCCCAATTTATGAATGCACTAGGGCTTGCCTTATCGATGGGCAACACCTGCTATTTTCCTAAGTTCCTGTTTTCTTCCTGAAATCTAGCCACTCTCCAGAATAGGTTCATGCATTTGCATCCACAATATGTACCACCTCCAAGCACTGTGACATGGACATGTACTGGATAGCTGAAGAGAATGGCAAGCATCTCAGAAAAGTCAGATATCACTGTGACCCAGAAAGTCTCAGTAGAGAAACCCTGCGAAGGGCCTTTTGATTACCTATTGTTCTGTTGCCCTGAATGTCAGGAAGGTCTTTGCCTCAGGCCACGCTTTTGTGAAGCCTGAAGAAAACAGTTTTCAAACGGAAATGAATGGGCATCACCTGTGGTTCTTTGCTTAAATGCATTGTAAAGGGATGTGTCTGAATCAGCCTCTTGGCTCTGTGTGAGCCTGTGGCTTAGATTATCAGCACCTGATGGGTCTAAAGAAAGATCCCATGTGTGGATCCAAAATCAAAATGGCCAAAAAATCAGTCATTGTTGATGAAGTCTCTCGCATTAATCTGTAAGGTTCCTGACCTCAATCAAGTGAGAAAAGGGATCCATTGGGTCAATTGAGTTCTTCAAAGCCTTGCAGATGCTAGCCCATAGGTTCTTGGGTTTTCTTATGAATCCAATTCAAATAAAGAATCTAAACCCCACCGTCAGTAGGCCTCAAATTGAAGAACAGAGCTGTATTAATGGCAGGCATATTTGATCACTCCTGGTTCACAGGAAGGGTGTCCAGGCCACTCTGACTTTTGGCAAATGAGGGGAAAGGGAGATTATTTGGGACACTGTCTTGTGCTGCGCCTTTCATGGAATCCTCCTGCCAGAAGTTATGATGAGTGTCTATTTGGAAGAAGATGAGTGCCATTTCGGAGTGTTTTGGTTTTAATTGTGGTCATTTGTGTGGTGGTTGGTAGAGATAATTGAGTCCATCTTGTCTTGAACTTTGGTGTGATTCCCCTTAGAGACTGTGTTTTGGAACTGACCTCTGAGAAGGTACAAGGTCCTGTGTCATTGTATATCCATATTTCTGGGACATCTCTACGGAACGTAATTCAAAGCTAAGTATACCAATCAAGGGCCAAATGAACTTCTGGGCTTCAAATCTAACCTAGATTTCTGTTTTCATACTTATATTGAAAGGTTAATAAATTAGGTACTTGTCACTTCCTGTTTTTCTGTATGCTTAATAAAACACTGTTGAAATCTTGAGAACTGTTTGCTCTTCTTGTTCCCAGAATGTGCTGCCCCCAACTGCCAAACTGCAGAATGTACTCCATCAACCATTTGCACGCAAACCGCCCACTCGCCCTTACCCATCAATAAACTTCCCTCCCTGCCCTCTCCAAGGAAAATATATAAGCACTTCTTAAGCTGTTCTCAGGGCTCTCTGCTCTGTTCAAGCGAGCTCTGAGCCCTTGCATGCCGGACTCCCAATAAACCCTTTGCTGTTGCATTAGACAGTCTCTTGGTGGTCTCTTTCATCGATGCTCACCCGACCTTTACTTCTGGTGGCCCCAGCGAGATCCGGCAGCTGCAGATGAAAGACCCCCAACGGGATGCTCTGGGGGTAAATAAGGCCCCTCTTTCTGGTTTCAGGATTCAGGTTAGGTTTTGACAAAATGGCTATTGGTAAAGAGCGTGAGCTCTCTCCCACGGTGGCTGACACACATGTCACAGAGCCACAGGCCATGTCCCTGGGGGATGGACTCGGGAAATCAAGGAACCATAGTCTCCTCGACTCAGTGATATTTTCTTTCAGATTCGGAATTGCCAGCCCATCAGGTTTTGCCGGCTACTCAGTCCTGGTCTCAGTATTGGACGTCCATTGCCTGTCTTTATTGTCTTGTCTTGTCTGTGTCATGTGTTGTTGCTTTCACTGTCTGTGTATATTTTATTATGGGACAGAGCACTTCAATGCCTCTGTCCCTGACCCTTAATCACTGGACCAAAGTCTGCTTAAGGGCTCACAATCTTTCTTTTTCATTAAAACACCAGACCTGGCAGATTCTGTGTCTCAGAATAACCCACCTTTGTAGTCGGATGGCCTCTAGAAGGATGTTTCTACTTCGCACTAATTTGAAAAGTCTGAGATATTGTCTTTCAGCCGGGGCCACATAGACATCCAGATCAATAGCCATATATCTTAACTTGTCAGGACCTCTGCAAATCTCCTCCTCCATGGGTGAAGCCTTTCCTTGTCCCTGCACCCACTCCTACTCCTTCCCCTATGATTCTATCTCTCAAACTCTCTGTTCCTCAACCTCCACCCTCTGTTCTCCCTGAGTCTCAAGACTCTACTCGTCCTTATCCTCTGCCCTTGTCCCCCAACCCCCAAAACCCTGTAAGTAATTCCCCTGCTGCTGACTCAGCCTCTCCACCATTCGAGGAAGCCAGAATGGCCCAGCGCCCTCCAGATGACTGTCCCATGACACACACAGCGCCTCCTTCCCTGGAGGAAGCTGGCCCGGCTAAAAAAACTCAGAGAACTCGCCAACGTTTTCACACCTGCCTACTTGGAATGACTGCCAACAACTCCTAGGGACTCTCTTCATGACAGAGGAATGAGAGAAAAACCTCCTGGAAGCTAGAAAAAAATATCCTCGGACCTGATGGGCGACCAACACAACTTCCCAACATAATAAAAGCTGCCTTCCCCTTTAACCAACCCAACTGGGACCCCAACACCTTTGAAGATAGGGAGCATCTGTCCAATTATTGCCAGGCTCTAATTGCGGGTATCCAAGGGGCCGCTAGGTGACCAACTAATTTGGCCATGGTAAGAGAAATTATTTAAAGGCCTGATGAATCTTCCTCTATGTTTTTAGAGAGAATTATGGAGGCATATAAGAGATATACTCCTTTCGATCCTCAGGCAGCAGATCAAAAGGCATCTGTCACGATGGCCTTAATTGTTGAAGCTGCCATGGATATTAAAAAAAAAAAAAAGGTAAAAGAGAGATTTAGTCAGAGAAGCCGAAAAAGTATACTATAAGAGAGAAACAGGGAAAAAGAAAGGGAGCAGAGGGAGGATGAGAGAAGCAAAAGAAAGACTAAGGCATTGACTAAGATCCTGGTCACAACAAGAAAGAGGCCAGAAATTAAGACATAAGGTGACAGGAAGCGATACCTGGGCCCGTGCCACAGGCCACCCTGGCCTCAGATCAATGTGCCTACTGTAAAAAAAAAGGACACTGGGCCAAAGAGTGCCCTATAAAGAGACAGACATGCCAGCCAGCCATTCTGACTCTGGGGGATGACTAAGAAAGTTGGGGCTCAGATTCTTTCCCCTAGCTCAGGGTAAGATTTGAAGTGTAGGGGACCCCAGTAAACTTTGAAGTGAATACAGGAGCAGTATACTCAGCCCTTAAGGCCCCATTGGGCCGTCTATCAAATAAAAGGTCTGTAGTTCAAAGGGCTAACGGCAGTAAATATCGGGCTTAGATTTCTAAGAGGACCATGGACCTGGGGAAAGGAAAAATCCATCACTCCTTCCTAGTAATCCCAGAATGCCCGCACCCATTGATGGGCAGAGATCTGCTCACCAAGCTCTGGGCCAAAATAACTTTTAACCCTGAAGGCCCCCAAATGAAATTTCTAAATCCTTCAGTAAAAACTCCTATAGTCACGGCTTTCACTATATTAGTAGAAGATGAACGTCCACTCTTCACACCCCCCAAGACTGATCAAACAGGCAAGCTACCCCAGAAATGGATAACAGATTACCGAGATGCATGGGCAAAAACTGCTGTGTTAGGCCTGGCCGTGAAACAACCTCCAATAACAGTGGATTTAAAAACCTCAGCCTCCCCAATCAATGTCAAATAATATCTTCTAAGCATAAAAAGCTAAAGATGGGATAAGGCCCTATATTCAGAAATATCTGGCCTTAGGGGTCCTAAGGCCCTGTCAATTGGCCTGGAACACTCCCCTGCTATTAGAAGAAAAAGCCAGGAACCAGGGACTATCACCCTGTTAAAGACCTAAGAGAGATCAACAACAGAGTGCAGGACATTTACCCCATGGTACCTAATCTGTTCAATCTGCTTTGCACTCTGAACCCTGAGCAGAAATGGTATACTGTTCTGGACTTAAAACAAGCTTTCTTTTGCTTGCCTCTGCATAAAGATAGTCAGTTGCTGTTTGCTTTTGGGTGGGTAGACCCAGAAACCGGAAAGTCTAGTCAACTAACTTGGACTAGACTCGCAGAGGGGTTCAAAAACTCCCCCACTCTCTTTGATGAAGCCCTTCACAGAGATCTCAACAATTTCAGAACTACACACCCCGAATTCACCCAGCTTCAATATGTGGATCACCTGCTACTGGCATCCAACACCAAGGAAAACTGAACTGGGACCCAAGCACTATTATCCGAGCTTGCTCAACTCGGGTATAGAGCTTCGGCCAAAATTGCCCAATTTGCCAGCAAGAAGTAATCTTCCTCGACTATTTCCTTAGGGGCGGTAAACGATGGCTCACTGAGCCCAGAAAACAAACCATTGAGCAGATACCAAGCCCATCTTACAGCAGACAACTAAGAGTTTCTTGGGATTGCTGGGTTTTGCAGGTTATGGATAAATGGGTTTGAGTCCTTAGCTGCTCCTTTATACCCGCTGTTAAAGGGAGATGCCCAATTCCAATGGACCCCTAAGTACCAGGAAGTTTTAGATAACATCTAAGGACACTGACATTGAACGCCTCAACTTTACTGAGCTCAGCCTGCAATTACAGAAAGCCCTACACTACGTTAAAAATGTACATCAACTCACTCACCTTGGTTCAAAGAAACTGCAGGCATTCCTGTAGGATTAAGAACAGAGTTTTCCACTAACTGACGCACAGCGAAAGGAAATAATTGAACTGGTAACAAAAGCCTGTCGGGTCAGTCAATTGTTTAATGCTTACCCTTCCAAGTTTCTTAGACGAAAGCACCTACGAGGATCCAGACCAGGACAATTCTGGGAAGTGGACATTACTGAAATTAAGCCAGCAAGGTATGGACTTAAATATCTCCTAGTCTTTGTGGATACATTCTCAGGATGGATTGAAGCCTTACACACACACACACACACACACACACACACACACACACACAGAAAAAAAAAAAACGGCGCAAATGGTTCTCAAGAAGATCCTGGAAGATATTTTTCCAAGATACGGTCTGTCTAAGATAATAGGGTCTAATAATGGACTTGTGTTCATGGCCCAGGTAAGTCAAGTGTGGATTAATTGTAAGTTACATTATGCTTATATACCCCAGAGCTCAGGAGAGGTAGAAAAAATAAATAGAACCATTAAACAGACCTTAACAAAATTAAGCTTAGAGACCGGCATAAAAGATTGGACTATACTCCTGCCTTATGCACTGTTTCATGCGAGAAATACTCCCTCAGTTTCTTTGTGTAACCTCACCCCCTATGAAATTCTCTATGATGCCCATCATCCAGTAAGGGACCTAATCCCCAACTCTAAGGCCTAACAATCCCTTCCACACCCCTTGCTTGACAGACTTAAAGCCATTGAAAGAACTCAGTGATAACTGTGGAAACAGCTGGCCACTGCCTACCAACCTGGGGACGAGGGGATTCCACATCAATATCAAGTAAGAGACTTCGTCAACATAAGACAACATCAGGTGTTATCCCTAGAACCCCGCTGGAAAGGAACATACCAGGTGCTACTTATAACACCTACAGGCATAAAAGTAGACAGAATCACTTTTTGGATCCATGCCTCTCATCTCAAGCCTTCGCTGTATCCAGACTCTGGTTGGAAACTGGAAAAAACTGGTAACCATTTCAAATTGCGTATTCGCTATGTGGACAAGACTATAGACTCTCAACTTGGCCACCAGTACTCCTAACCCTCATCAGCCTGTTCAGCAGTGAAGGCTGATCTGAAATCCTACTAGACAAGAAGTATGGTCTATCTCGCATACAGCCCCCTTAGGGACCTGGTGGCTATCTCTCCACCCAGACATTTTTCAGCTTGGTATAGGTCTTTCCTATTGAGATAACCCCAATGAAGAGGATCCCACTAAAGTTCCATTAAATCCCTTCCATACCATAGATAATTGAAACAAACATTATGGATGCACGGAAACGCGAGCCAGATTCAGGTTGGTTAGCCTAGATTACTATATATGCCCGACGGACTATCAAAGCCACAAACAGCCATGGCTGTGTGGGGGGAAAGCCAACTTCTTGTGTAATTCATGGGGATGTGAGCATACCGGGGCTGCCTGGTGGAACCCAAACTCCTCATCAAATTCAGTACACAGCATTGGCCATATAACCAATTAGACAACCAAAAACTATGGCCCCCAGAGGGTTCTCTAGATCCTCAAATTCTGCGTGACATTTTTAACTTCGGCAAGTGCTCAAAAGGGGAAAATTCCCCTATGAGGAATCCTTTTCCCTCCTTCACTCACATCCTGTACTATGCTTCTCCAATAGTTCCTCACCCTCAGCCTTCTGCTCTAGACTCTCTGCTGTCACTCCCACCTCAGCAACCTGATTTCTTCCCTCCAATTACTACATCAAAAACCCAAACCTCCGCCAGTTCTCAGACCATTGCCCCCTTGCTGAGGTAGCAGGTACCGAGGTACCCCTCCACTCACTCACTCCTCTCTTTTTCTGTCTGTGCCTGCACTAGGTCCCACCAAGTCCTCTAAGAAGCTAAACCAAAGCTCAAACAAGCTGAGAAGAGCCCTCAGACCCCTATCCAAGATGTAATAAAAATAGCCTTTAAAGTTGCTTTGTCATCACTGAAAACAGGTTACTAAGAATTTAAAGTCCCTCACAGGCTTTTTGGAATACTCACTCCCATCTTCACCTCTGCTCTACCTGTTCTACTGCTCAAGTTTTGTTCTAGGAAAATCCCAAACCCCTTTTCCATTATTCTTTTACATCTCATCTTCCTCATTCTCAGATCCACGGAGCTGCTCTCAGCCTCGCCTTCCCCGTCTTCCCCCTCTGTACCAGGTCCATAGATATGTCTTAAATAACCTTCTCCAGAAGTCTTCACCGAGGCTTACATTAGGTCTTTCAGCAAAAGAGTCCCTCTGAAAGAGTTCAATGTAGATGAACTTCCACTTTTCGTGTTGCCCTGTTCTACTTGGCCACTCGCTGAAAAAATCACCACCCCTAAGCTTGACACCGCCTTACTAGATTTTCACAAAATATGTGAACAAGGCCTCTGGCCTTGAGCTGGGGATTCACAGAGATGGCTAGATTTCTAAGATAAAAAAGTTACCAATTGGGCTTCATGGTGACAGCTGGCAGGGAGAAAAAAAGAGACAAAAAAGCTCTCCCTTTCCAAGGTGTCTTTGAAAAGTTAACTTGCCCAGAACAGAGGAACAAAAACAAAAACAAAAACTGATTTCTGTGAATTTCTACAGACTGTGAACTTCTGAGCCACTTCCCTTACATGTTGGGTACAAATTCTAAAACTACCGAAACTTGGGCTTCAGGGGATTAATTGATTACAACAGAAGCAATGCCCTCTAAATCCGGATGCAACCAAATAAGACTGTTTTCCTGTGTTTGGTGCTATCTTAGGTCCCTTTCCTTGTCCGTCCCTACAACAGTATAATTCTATACACTTTAACATTATTTATGTTTTCATAAAATGGTCAATATATGTGATTAATTATGTAATGATGCAGATGTTTTCCAGAGTTCTCTATCATGACTTAGGTTCATTTAAAGATCAACTAGGGGGGCATACAACCCGGTTCCACTGGGAACCTGTATCCCTCACTTTAGCCATCCTATTAGAAATAATAGTTGCTGAAGGGGTGGGCTAGTCCATGAGACACAACAAAGACACAATTAGAAGCAGAAATATGCCAAAGTTTAAAGACATTAAAAACCGACATCACAGCTTTACAGGAATTTTAACCTCTCTCTTTCTGAAGTTGTTTTACAAAGCAGGCGAGTGTTGGACCTCCTCTTTATGAGAGAAAGGTGCCTTTTTGCTTGCATTGAGGGAAGAATGTTGTTTTTATGCCGACAATACTGGAGTTGTAAAAGAATCTATGAGTAAATTAAGAAAACGACTTGAAGAGCGTCAAAGAGAGACAGAGGCCCCAAAAGGGAGCTTTGAGTCTTGGTTCACATAGTGACCTGATTAACTACGCTTTTATCTGCCATGGCCGGTCCATTAAAAATCCTCATATTATTGCTAACGTTAGGACCCTGTTTGCTCAACCGTGTAGTTTCCTTTCTAAACCAAATCGAACCTGTTATTAATCCTAACCATACACTGTTCTCTCAATCTAATTTTACAGAAGAGCAGGGACAGAATTGGTATTAAAATACAGAATTATAGAGGATCTTCCACCTGCTGAAAACCTCAAAGGTCCACGCAGAAATGATCCCTGGAGAAGATGTAGGCAAGTACGAAGGACCTGAGAGAGCAAAAGTCTTCCATGGCAAACAACCTGCTCAGGATGAAGGGATGTGTCTGAATCAGCCACTCTCTTCTTAATGTAGAGAAGGTGTACCAAAGCAGGCATGTGTTGAGAGCTGCTCCTGCATGCCTATGGTTGACATACCACTCTGACCTGTGAAAGTGTCACAGGAAGTAGGAGCAGCATCCTTCTCATGGTGACCTTGGAAGCAACTGTTAAGACAAAGTTGTTGCCAAGGCAGTGACCTCATTCAGTTCCAAAAGGAAGTGACCACACCTAACTTCCTTGGTGATGGAACTCTCTGAACTTGGAATCCAGGAAGCCAGGCACCCAGAGCCAGTCCCAGTCCCAGTCCCAGTGGTCAAACTTATTTTGATTTACCAAGGACAGACTCAGTCTTTCTTGGGACCTACTGATGTAAGGATGGCCAAATGCAAGGAAAGCTATGAAGAGGGGCCTTTCCTGAGAAAGCAGGCAGTGGCTCACCGCTGGCTCCTGACAACTTCACAGAGTTGGCCAAAAAGACCAGATCTGAGACAGAACAGGCTATTTCCAGGGAACATAGTAAGGCCCACCAGTCAGAGGACACTCCGGATAGTCACAGACCTACTTGGGGAAAGGAGCTGCCTTTGTTGTGTGGGTGTGGGTTTGTGGTTTTGTCTCATGTTCTGAGAATAGGTATGAAAGGCAGTTTGTTTTGTTTGGAGTGAACTGTTTCTTGTAAGTCGTTTGACAAGGCGAGAATTTCTATGTCTGTGTATCCCACTGTGTCCGTGGTTGTAGACATTAGAAAAGAGAATGCATCAATGAATATGTCCTGTCTAGTAGAAAGCTTCACAGCATTTATCCTGCCCTATTTATGAATGGACTGCAGCTAGCCTTATTGATGTGCAACACCTGCTATCTTCCTTAGTTCCTGTTTTATTCCTGAATTCTGGCCACTCTCCAGAATAGGTTCATGGTTTTCTGTTTAAGATATGTACAACCTCGAAGCTCTGTGACATGACCATGTACTGAAGGGAATGGTGAGCATCTCAGAAAACTCAAATATCAGTGTGACCAGGAAAGTCTCAGTGGAGAAACCCTGCTTGGGGCCTTTTGTTTACCTATTCTTCTGTTGCCCTGAATGTCAGGAAGGTCTTTTCCTCAGTCCACCACTTTTTGAAGCCTGAAGAAAACAGTTTTCAAATGGAAATGAATGGGCATTACCTGTGGCTCTTTGCTTAATTGCTTTGGAAAGGATGTGTCTGAATCAGCCTATTTACCCTGTGTGAGGCTGTGACTTAGATTCTCAACTACTGATGGATCTAAAGAAAGATCCCATGTTTACATCCAAAAACAAAATGGCCAAAAGAGCAGTCCTTGTGGATGAAGTCTCTCGCCTTCCTCTGTAACTTTCCTGACCTCCATCAAGTCAGATTAGGGATCCTTTGGGTCAAATGAGTTCTTCAAAGCCCTGCAGAGGCTAGCCCATATTTGCTTGGGTTTTCTCAAGACTCCAATTCACATAAAGAATCCAAACCCCACAGTCATTTGGCCTCAAATTGAAGAAGCGGAGCAGTATTAACGGGAGGCCTACTTAATCTCTCCTGGTTCACAAGAAGGGTGTCCAGGCCACCCTGAATTTACGCAAATTAGGTGTAAGAGAGCTTATTTTGGACACGGTCTTGGGGTGTGCCCCTCATGGAAAACTCCAGCCATAGGTTATTGTGAGTGTCTATATGGAAGAAGATGAGCGCCACGTTGGAGTGTTTTGGTTTAAATTGTGGTCATTTGGGTGGCGGTTGGAAGAGATGACTTGGTCCACATGTTCTTGAACTCTGGTGTGATTCCCTTAGAGTCTGAGTTCTGGAACTGACCTCAGAGAAGTATTGCCATAAATAGTGTTGAGATTTTAGGAAGCCAGGCATGAGCGTTGCCCTTGGAAACTGAGTTCTAGGCCCAGGGTGGCTTTCCACAGAGCACTGAGCCTCTCAGCCAGGATACCACAAATTTTATTCTGAAAGACTTGGCACCCATAGTTGAGAGTCAAAACTCATATGGACCTCACATTGTAGACCTAAATGGGCATAACATCATATGATCTTTTGGCCACTCTTTGGGAAGCCTTACCTGTGAGTGTTCTCCAGAGATTTCATTGAAATGAGCTTCCTAACCATTTAATGGTTCCTGAAAGAATTGAAACTCACAGTGCCTCCAACTTCATCCTTGAAAAATGGCTAGATAAATACCATGAAATTTTTGAATTTCCCATCACCAGGTGGCACTGGAAAACCTTTTGATGTCCTGTTGCTGATCATGAATATACCAGACAGTGCCTTGATTGACTGGGTTTCATGTAAATGGTGTAGAACAGAGATGCCAGTAAGTTGGACTCTGTTGAGTAGTAGGTTAGAGCAGTGGTGGGCAGGTATGTGATAAAACATCTGTGGTGGGGCCATGTGTATCTTCCATTGGTTTCAAATGCCTTGTGACTGACATGGTGCAGCCAGCAGAACCTTCCATGTAAAGGCAAGTTGTTATTTGGAGAGGTTTCAGGACATTGTTCAGAATCAGGGTGCTATGGTCAAGGGGGCAAGATATGTAGGATAGGATCCTAGTTCTTGGATCCTCCTGCAAAACCTGACCAACCATACATGACAGAACTTCCTCTTGCACTGTGACCCAGTTGAACTCTTTGTATTTCGTGAAGCAAATACCAAACACCCAGTGCAGCAGGAAGAAACACCACGAAAATGGAAGATGACCATATGGCTTCACAGTGCACACTGGCACACATTTATTCCCCAGTGGCCACAGTTTACCTAAAAAGAGAATTCAGCACTGCTGCCTCATGTACATTGGGAAATAAGAAACCATGTCCTCCAGGTCTCATAGATCCAGACCAAGCTTTTATGGTCTCCCTAGAAAGGAAGCTAAAGCTCCTGACAACAACATATTTTTCAAGTGCCCAAACTCACAGGCAGTTTCTCTAGAAATCTCTAGGCCAGCAGACCTCCATGTTTGTGGAGTTTTTACCCTGTCCCATACTTTTGGAAACTACTCTACCACTTCAAAGGTTGTGAGCTCCTGAGCATATTGCGTTCCACAAATTTATTCACAGATTTTCTAAATCTTCTCCTCTAATTGTGTCTTACTTGGGGTGAAGGAATTGTCAAGGCATTGTTCTGGATGAGAGTGGGAATAATTTTGTGTAGCACATATTTACATACACATTGGATTCATTGTTCAATTTTCCATTCGAAATGCTGAATCTTTGACACTAACCCATACCCTACTAGACTCTGACTACTAATTCTAATATGATGGAGAAAAGTAACCCAAACAGAATAGAAATACTAGCACTTCAGAGGAGGCATGGTGGATAGTTGGTTTGCCTTTTGCATGATATAGGGTAGGAGTTATAAATCTTGTCAATTTTTTGTTGAAATAGTTCTGCATGTGTTTTTAAAGTTAACACATATGTGAATTCCTGTCTCCATTTTTCTGTAGCCTATTCAGCACATGTATTTTTATATGCACATATAGAATCCTACCTGGTATCACACGTATATTCTTGAGAGGTGGCTAACTTGGCAGATACAAAGTGTGAGAAGAGATCACTCCTCATTAATGCTTTTGGAACTGAAAATTCAGACTATGAGTGAGCTTCTTAGTTGAAAAACATTATACATAAATCCATGTTCAGTAAAATTAATATTTTGGATCTGTGGATGATATATATTTCACAATGAATTTTAATTGGCATATATATTGCTACTATTTAATGTCTCTGTGTGTGTTTTGTGTGTGTGTGTGTGTGTATATATATATATATATATATATATATATATATATATATATATATACTCTCTAGATTTTTCAAACTATAAAATATATGTGTCCTATTATACACTCCCTAAATTCATTCTTGTTCATGTATGTGGTTTTATATTAAACTTTTCATAAGATTATTTTAAAAATATTCATCCACCTGAAATACATATTTGTTTTCTAGTACTAAAAAGTTACTTCAATGAATGGTGCAAACAAATCCTTATATTTTTACAGTAGCTGACCCACTTTAACATCAATGCAAGTAGATTCCTATGGAACATGATGTGTATTTTGACCTTCATTTTTATTAAACACTGGTACATTACTATTTCTGCAGTTTTTATACATTATAGAATATACATTTCATCCACAAGTTCACAAATTTAAAGAAATTTGTAACATATTCAATCACTTCCTGCTTCAGAACATATGTATTCCTCCTTGTTTTTGAGTGCTCATTTCATGAGATTTCTTTCCAAACACATTATTTTCGATTTCCATAATCAAATTTGAAGCAAAATTCACACACTCTTGGTGATAAACCACAACCGTAATATTACCATTAGATGTATTACTGGTTGGAATGAATGTATGTATATCAATATATGATTCCTGTGTATTTTCAGATATCAATTCAATCCATTATTTAAAGTTGGAACAAGTTATATTATTTATTCGCAGTATGGTCTATTCATGCATTGTCTCTATATTCATACATACATGGTACACCTATATGTACCCCCAATACTAATTTATACTTCTTCAAAATGTTGCTCCAAGAAATGGTGCAAGAAATACTCATGTCACCTGATCTACATATACGTTTTATCACAGTAATATTCTGGCCACAAAATGCAAAGTCACACTTACGATTGTACCAAAGCCTAAATGGAATGTGAGTATGGATTATGAAAATAACCCATGTCCAGGTTGCCTAATGCTCTCAAATGTCAATCCTATTGGTGACTACATATTTGTTACTTCCTAAGATTATATATTCAATCTCAAGCCTGTTGAAAATGTCTTTTGCTATCACTCACTTTATACTTTGCCTGATTTCCTAATGTCTCTATTGATATCTGCTTTCCTACATATTTTCCCCAGTTCATCACTGTGACTGACTCTTCACATATGCTGACATTTACATTTTCTGTCTACCTGAAAACCTATTGCTAAAGAACTATTTGTCCAAATGCTATACTCACACTTTTTTATAATCCTACCAACTATCTTCCTAATCCTACCGACTCTCCCTCTTTGAATGGTTGTTCTCCTCAACATTCAATCATCCAAGGTATCAGATCTTATGCCATTGTGTATAGATTTATCTGAGACATCTGTGCAGAACATAATTAAAAGCTAAGTATCCCAATCAAGGACCCAATGCCCTTCTGGGCTTCAAATGTTACCGAGATTTCTGTTTTCATTCATATATTTCACCTATATAATCTTATAAATATTGCAGGTTCCCAATACCATTATTCATCCAGCAGAATGATCCTAACCCAAATCAAACATGTTATTAACTGTAACCAAACACTGTTCCCTCAATCTAACTTTACAGAAGAGCAGGGACAGAGTTGGTCTTACAATACAGGAATGTAGGAGATCTTCAACTTCCGGAGAACTTCAAAGGTCCATGCAGAAATGATCCCTAAAGAAGATGTAGGCAGCTATGATGGACCTGAGAGTGCGAAAGTCATCTTTCATGACAAAAAAAAACAAACAGGTCAGGATGAAGGGGTGTGTCTGAAGCAGTCTCTCTCTTGTTAATGTAGAGAAGATGGACCAAACCAGGCTTGTGTGGAGAGCTGTTCCCGGGTGCCTATGGTTGATATTCCATTCTAACTTGTGAAAGTGTCATAGGAAGTAGGGGCAGGATCCATCTCATGGACCCTTGGAAGCAACTGTTAGGACAAAGTGGTTGCCAAGGCAGTGACCTCATTCAGTTCTAGACGAAGTGACCCATGTCACTTTCTTGTTGATGGAACACTCTGAACTTGGAATCCAGGAAGCCAGGCACCCTGAAGCAGTCCCAGTATAAGTCCCAGTGGTCTCAAATTTTTGGATTTAAGAAGGATAGAGTAAGTCTTTCTTGGCAACTACTAAATTGAAGATGGACAAATGCCAGGAAAGCTCTGAATAGGGGCTTTACCTGAGAAAACAGGCAGTGGCTCACTGCTGGCTCCTGATAACTTCACAGTTTTGGCCAAGAAGACCAGATCTGACATAGGACAGCCCATTTCGGGGAAACATAGTATGGCCCACCAGTCAGAGGATGCTCCGGATAGTCACAGACCTATTTGGGGAAAGAAGGTGCCTTTGTGGGTGTGTGTGTGTGTGTTTGTGTGTTTGTGATTTTTGTCTCAAGTTTTGAGAAAATGTAGGAAAGTCGGTTTGTTTGGTTTGGAGTGGACTGTTTCTAGTAAGTCCTTTGAGAAGGTGAGTGTTTCTATGTCTGGGTATCTCACTGTATTTGTGGTTGTAGACAATAGAAAAGAGAATGCATCAATAGATGTGTCCTGTCTAGTAGAATTCTTCGCAGAATTCATCCTGTCCAATTTATGAATGGACTGCAGGTTACCTTATGGATGGGCAACACCTATTACCTTCCAACATTCCTGATATCTTCCTGAATCTGGTCACTCTCCCATAGGCTCATGGTTTTGTGTTCAAGATATGTATCTCCTCCACAATCTGGGACATGGCCATGTACTGGATAGCTGAAGAGAATGGTGAATATCTCAGAAAACTCAGATATCAGTGTGACCAGGAAAGTCTCAGTGGAGAAAATCTGCTTTGGTATTTTGCTTACCTATTGTTCTGTTGCCCTGAATGAAAGGAAGGACTTTGCCTAAAGCCACACATTTCCAAAGCCTGAAAAATACAGTTTTCAAATGGAAATAAATGGGCATCACCTGTGGCTCCTGGCTTAATTGCTTTGCAAAGGGATATGTCTGAATCAGCCTCTTAGTGCAGTGTGAGATTATCGCTTAGATTCTCAGCACCTGATGGATCTAAAGAAAGATCCCATGTGTGCATCCAAATCCAAAATGGCCAAAAGAGAAGTCATTGTGATGAAGTCTCTTGCCTTCCTCTGTAAGGTTCCTGATCTCCATCAAGTGATAACAGGGATCTTTGGGTCAACTGAGTTCTTCAAGCCATGCAGAGGCTAGCCCATAGGTGCTTGGGTTTTCTCATGACTGCAAATCACATAAAGAAACTATACCCGACAGTCTGTATGCCTCAAATTGGAAAAGCAGAACAGTATTAATGGCAGACCTCTTTGATCAGTCCTGGTTCACAGGAACGTTGTCCAGGAAACACTGACTTTAGACAAATGAAGGGCAAGGGAACTTATTTTGACTTTGTCTTGGGCTGTGTGCCTCATAAAAACTTCCAGCCAAGGTTATGATGAGTGTCTATATGGAAGAAAATGAGGGCCATGTGGGAGTGTTTTGGTTTTAATTCTGGTCATTGGTGTGGCGGTTGGAAGAGATGACTGGGTCAACTGGGCTTGAACTCTGGTGTGTTTCCACTTAGAGACTGAGATCTGAAACTGATCTCAGAGAAGAATTGCCATGATCGCCCTTGGAACCTGAGATCTAGGACCAGGGTGGCTTTCCACAAAGAACTGGGAATCTCAGCCTGGATATCACATGATTTTATTCTGAAAGACTTGGCAGCCATAGTTGAGAGTCAAAAGACATAGGACCTCACATTGTAGATCTCAATGGTCCTGGCTTCAAGTGACCTTTTGTCCACTCTTTGGAAAGCCTTGCCTGTGAGAGTTCTCTAGAATTTTCTTTGAAATGAACTTTCTCAACATTTAATGGTTCCTGAATAATTGTGCATCCAAAGTCATCCTTGAAAAATGGCTAGATAAATACCACGAAATTTTTGAATTTTCCATGACCAGGTGGAACTGCAGAAACTTTCGATGTCCTGTTGCTTACCATGAGTGTACCAGACAGTGCCTTGATTGACAGGGTTTCATGAAAATTGTTTAGAACAGAGATGCCAGTATTTTGGAGCCTGCTGAGTAGTGGGCCTAGAGCAGTGGTGGACAGGTGTGTGATAAAACATCCTGGTGGGGCCATTTGGATCTGCCATTGGCTTCCAAATGGCTTGTAACTGACAGAGTGCAGACATCAGACCCTTATATGTAAAGGCATCTTGTTATATGGCGTAGTTTCAGGGCAATGTTCAGAATCAGGTTGCTATGGACAAGGGGGCAATCTTTGAGAGATAGAAGCCTGGTTGGTGAATTTTCTTGCAGACCCTGACGCACCACAGGTGACAGAAATACCTCAAGCACTGTTTCCCAGTTGAACTCCTTGTATTTTGTGAAGCATGAACCAAACTCCAAGTGCAGCAGCAAGAAACACCACGAAAAGTGGAGGATGACCAAATTGTTTCACAGTCCACACAGGGAGACACAGTTTACCTACAAAGAGAGAATTGAGCACTGCTGCCTCGTGTTCATTGGAAAATAGGAAACGATGTCCTCCAGGTCACATAGATGAAGACCCAGCTTTGAGGGTCTCACTACAAAGAAAGCTTAACTCCTGACAACAACCTATATTTCAGTGCCCAACTTCACTGGCAGTTTCTCAAAAAGTTTTAGGCAAGCAGAGCTTCATGTTTGTGGAGTGTGTACCCTGTCCTTACTTTTGGAAACTCCTATACCACCTCCAAGTTTGTGCACTCCTGAGCATTTTCGATTCCAGAAATGTAATCACAGATTTTGTAACTCTTCTACTCTAATTGTGTCTTCCTTGGGGCGAAGGTAATGACAAGGCATTGTTCTGGATGAGAGTTGGAAGATTAATTTTCCTTTTTTCCATTTGAAATTCTGAATCCCTGACACTAACCCATATTCTACTAGACTCTGACTACTAATCCTAATATGATGGAAGAAAGTAACCCAAACAGTACATAAATACTTGCAGTTCAGAGTTGGACTTGCCTTTTGCATGATAAAGGGTAGGTGTTATAAATCTATTCAATATTTAATTGAAATAGTTCTCAATGTGTTTTAAAGTTAACAAATATGTGAATTACGGTCTCCCATTCTCTGGAGCCTATTCAGCACATGTATTTTTATATGCACAAATAGAATCCTACAAGGTATCACACGTACATCCTTGTAAGATATATGACTTAGCAGATACAAACTGTGAGAAGTGATCACTCCTCCTAAACGCTGTTGGAACTGAAAATTCAACCTATGGGTGAGCTTCCCAGTGGAACAACATTATACATAAACCCATGTTCACTAAAATGAATGTTTTTGCATCTTTATGATATATATTTCATGATGAATTTTGATTGGCATATATATTGCTACTTTTTAATGTCTGTGTTTGTGTGTGTGTGTGTGTGTGTGTATATATATATATATATATATATATATATATATATATATATATATATATACTCTCCATATTTTTAAAAATATGAAATATATGTGTCTTATATACACTCCCTAAATTCATTCATGTTCATGTATGTGGATTAATAATCAACTTTTCACAAGATTATTCTTAGAAATATTCATCCACCCGAAATACATATTTGTTTCCTAGTACTGAAAACTAACTTCAGTAAAAGGTGCATACAAATCCTAATATGTGTACATTAACTGACCCAGTTTAACATTAATGCATGTAGGTTCCTATGGGACATGATGTGTATTTTGACGTTAATTTTTATTCCACACTGGTACATTACTATTTCATCAGTTTATGCACATCATAGTATATATATTTTATTCACTAGTTAGCAAATTTATAGGCATTTGTTTCACTTTCAATCACTTCCTGCTCCAGAACACATGTATTCCTCTATGTCTCTTGACTGGTCTATTCATGAGACTTTTTTCCAAATATATTATTTTCTATTTCCATAATCAATTTTGAACCAAAACTCACACACCCTTCATGATAAACCGTAACCCTAAGATGATCGTTAGATATATAACTGGTTGGAATGAATGATTGCATATCAATATAAAATTTCTTATAAATTTTCAGATATTTATTCAATTCATTATTTAAAGTGGATCCAGTTATATTATTTATTCACTGTATGGTCTATTCATGCATTATGTCTATATTCATAGAAACAGGGTACACCTATTTGTACCCCCATACTAATTTGTAAGTCTTCAAAATATTGCTCCCAGAATTGGTGGAAGAAATACGATTGTCACCTGATCTACATACACATTTTATTACAGAAATATTCTGGACACAAAAAGCATAGGTCACACTTACAATTGTACCAAAGCGTAAATGGAAAGTGAGCATGGATTACTAAAAACATCCATGTCCAGGTTGCCTAATGCTCTCAAATATCAATTCTATTTTTGACTACATATTTGTTTCTTCCTAAGATTATATATTCAACTTCAAACCTGTTGAAAATGTCTAACCCTATCACACAATTTATACTTTGCTTGATTTCCTAATGTCTCTATTGATATCTGATTTCCTATATTTTTCCCCAGTTCATCATTGTGACTGACTCTTCACATGTGCTTACATTTACATACACTCTCTACACTAAATTCTATTGCTAAAGAACTTTTGGTCCAAATCCTATACTCACTCTTTTTTCTAAACCTACCAACTACCTTCCTAATCCTGCCGACTATCGGTTTTTGACTGGATGTTCTCTTCAACATTCAATATCCAAGGTACAAGGTACGATGCCAGTGTATATTGATTTATCTGAGACATCTGTGCTGCACATTACTCAAAGCTAAGTATCCCACTCAAGTCCCCAATGCCCTTCTGGGCTTCAAATCTTACCTAGATTTCTGCTTTCATACTTATGTTTCACATATATACTCTTGTAAACATCGCATTTTGCCAATACCATTATTCATCCCGCAGAATTATTTGTAACCCAAATTGAACAAGTTATTAACCCTAACCATACACTGTTCCCTCAGTATAACTTACTTAAGAGCAGGGACAGTGTGGGTCTTACAATATAGGAATGTAGATGATCTTCCACCTGCTGAGAACATCAAAGATCCATGGAGAAATGATCCTTGCAGAAGATATAGGCAGCTATGTAGGACCTGAGAGAGCAATAGTCATCTTCCATGGCAAACAACCTGGTCAGGATTAATTGATGGTCTGAATCAGCCTCTCTCTTCTTAATAAAGAGAAGATGGACTGAACCAGGCCTCTGTGGAGAGCTGTTCCCTGGTGCCTATGGTTGATATACCATTCTAACTTCTGAATGTGTCCCAGGATGTTGGGGCAGCCTCCATCTCATGGGAACCCTGGAAGCAACTGTTAGCACAAAGTGGTTACCAAGGCAGTGAGCATATTCTGTTCCTGAAAGAAGTGACCTCACTTCACTTCCTTGGTGATGGAATTCTCTGAACCTGGGATCCAGGAAGGAAGGCACGCAGAGCCAGTCCCACTCCCAGTTCCAGTGGGCTAACTTGTTTGCTTTTCCCAAAGACATAGTCAGTCTTTCTTGGTACCCACTGATGTGAGGATGGCCAAATGCCAGCAGAGCTCTGAAGAGGGGCCTTTCCTGAGTAAGCAGGTAGTGGCTCACCGTTGGCTCCTGACAACTTCACAGAGTTGGCCAAGGAGACCAGATCTGAAACAGGACAGGCCATTTTGGGGGAACATAATATGGCCCACCAGTCAGAAGACATTCCGGATAGTCACAGACCTATTTGGGGGAAGGAAGTGCCTTTGCCGTTGTAGGTGTGAGTTTGTGGTTTTTTCTCATGTTCTGAGAATAGGTAGGAAAGGTGGTTTGTTTGGTTTGGAGTGGACTGTTTCTAGTAAGTCGTTTGACATGGTGAGTGTTTCTAAGTCTGTGTATCCCACTGTATCCGTGGTTGTAGACATTAGAAAAGAGAATGCATCAATGGATGTGTTGTCTCTAGTTGAAAGCTTCCCCGCATTCATACTGCCCAATTAATGAATGGACTGCAGCTTGCCTTATGGATGGGCAACATCTATTATCTTCTAAAGTTCCTGTTTTCTTCGTGAATTCTGGCCACTCTCCAGAATAGACTCATGGTTTTGTTTCCCAAATATGTAACACCACAAGGTTCTGTGACATGGCCATGTACTGGATAGCTGAAGGGAATGGGAGCATCTAAGAAAACTCAGATTTCAGTGTGACCAGTAAAGTCTCAGTGGAGAAACCCTTCTTTGGGCCATTTGCTTACTTCTATTTCTATTACCCTGAATGTCAGGAAGGTCTTTGCCTCAGGCCACCCCTTTGTGTAGCCTGAAGAAAACTGTTTTCATATGGAAATGTATGGACATCACCAGTGGCTCTTTGCTTAATTGATTTGGATTGGGATGTGTCTGAATCAGCCTCTTGTCCTTGTATGAGGTTGTGGCTTAGATTCTCAGCACCTGATGGATCTAAAGAAAGATCCCATGTGTTTCCAAAACTAAAATGGCCAAAAGAGCAGTCATTGTGGGTGAATATTTTTGCCCTCTTGTTTTAGGTTCCTGACCTCCATCAAGTGAGAATAGGGATCCTTTGGGTCAAATGAGTTCTTGAAATCCCTGCAGAGGCTAGCCCATATTTGCTTGGGTTTTCTCATGACTCCAAATCACATAAAGAATCTATACCCTACAGCCAGTAGGCCTCAAATTGGAGAAGTGGAACACTTTAACAGCAGGAATATTTGATCATTCCTGGTTCACAGGAAGAGTGTCCAGCCCATCATGATTTTAGGCAAATGAGGGGCAAGTGAGCTTATTCGGACACTACCTTGGGCTCATAGAAACCTCCAGCTAGAGGTTATGATGAGTGTCTACATGGAAGAAGATGATGGCCCTGTGGTAGTGTTTTGATTTTAATTGTGGTCATTTTTTGGCGGATGGAAGGGATGATGGGGCCACCTGGGCTTGAACTCTGGTGTGATTCCCCTTAGAGACTGAGTTCTGAAACTGACCTCAGAGAAGTATTGCCATGAATTGTGTTGGGATTTTAGGAGGCCACGCATGAGACACACTCTTGGAAACTGAGATCTAGGCCCAGGGTGGTTTCCACAGAGGCCTGAGAATCTCAGCCAGGATATCACATGATTTTATTCTGAAAGACTTAGCAGCCATATTTGAGAGTCAAAACACACATGGACCTCACATTGTAGATGTCAATTGGCCTGGCTTTAGGAGACCTTTTGGCAACTGTTTGAGAAGCATTGACTGTGAGAGTTCTCCAGAGCTTTCATTGAAATGAACTTTCTCAACTCTTAATGGTTCCTGAATGAATTGAAACCCACAGTGCCTCTAACTTCACCCTTGAAAAATTGCTAGATAAATACCATGAAATTTTTGAAATTCCCATGACCAGGTGGCACTGCAGAAACTTTTGATGTCCTGTTGCTGATCATGTGTATACCAGACAGTGCCTTGTTTTTGACTGGGTTTCATTAAAATGGTGTAGAACAAGAGAAGCCAGTAATTTGGAGCCTGCTGAGTAGGGGGGCTAGAGCAGTGGTGGGCAGGTGTGTGATAAAACATCATGTTGGGGCCATGTGAATCTGCCATTGGCTTCCAAATTTTTTGTGACTGATATAGTGCAGACATCAGACCCTTATATGTAAAGGCATCTTGTTAAATGGAGAGTTTTCAGGGCAATATTCAGAATCAGGTTGCTATGGTTATTGGTGCAAGCTATGTGGGATAGAAGCCTGGTTGGTGCATTCTCCTGCAGACCCTGACCCACCACACGTGACAGAACTCCCTCCAGCACTGTATCCCAGATGAACTTTTTGTGTTTTGTGAAGCAAATACCAAATTCCCAGTGCAGAAGCAAGAAATACCACGAAAAGTGGAGGATGACCAAATGTCTTCACAGTCCCCACCGGGAGACACTTAGCTTCCAATGGACACAGTTTAGCTACAAAGAGAGAATTGAGCACTGCTGCCTCATGTTCATTGGAATATAAGAAACCATGTCTTTCGGTCACATAGATGCAGACCCAGCTTTGATGGTCTCACTACAAAGTAAGCTAAAGCTCATGAAAACAACATATATTTCAAGTGCCCAACCTCAGAAGCCGTTTCCCAAGAATTCTTAGGCCAGCAGAGTTCCTTGTTTGTGGAGTGTTTACCCTGTCCTTTACTTTTGGAAACTCCTCTACCACCTCCAAGGTTGTGAACTCCCGAGCATATTCCATTCCATATTTGTATTCATAGATTTTCACACTTTTCTACTCTAATTGTGTTTTAATTGGGGCGTAGGTAATGTCAAGGCATTGTTCTGAATGTGAGTGGGAAGATTTTTGTGTAGCACATATTTACATACACATTGGATTCATTTTTCAATTTCCATTTGAAATACTGAATCCCTGACACTATAACCCATACCCTACTAGTCTCTAATAATCCTAATATGATGGTGAAAAATAAACCAAAAAGAGAAGAAACACAAGCAGTTCAAAGGACGCATGGTGTATAGTTGGAATTGCCTTTTGCATTATATAATGTAAGAGTTATAAGTCTAGTCAATTTTTTGTTGAAATAGTTCTACATGTGTTTTTAAAATTAGCAAATATGTGAATCCCTATCTCCCTTTCTCTGTAGCCTATTCAGCACATGTATGTTTATATGCACATATAGAATTCTACCTGATATCACTCGTATACACTTGTGAGGTGGCTGAATTGGTAGATGCAAATTGAGAGAAGAGATCACTCCTCCTAAACGCTGTTGGAACTGAAAATTCAACCTATGGGTGAGCTTCCTAGTTGAAAAACATTATACATGAATCCATGTTCAGTAAAATGAATATTTTTCGATCTGTGGATTATATACATTTCATGATGAATTTCTATTGGCATATATATTGCTACTTTTTTTTCTTTTATTGGTTGCTCAAAACATTACAAAGCTCTTGACATATCATATTTCATACATTAGATTCAAGTGGGTTATGAACTCCCATTTTTACTCCAAATACAGATTGCAGAATCACATTAGTTACACATCCATATTTTTACATAATGCCCTATTAGTTACTGTTGTATTCTGCTACCTTTCCTATACTCTACTATCCCCACTCCCCTATCTTCCCATCTTCTCTCTCTACCATACCTACTCTAAATCATTTCTCTCCTTGTTTATTTTCCTACAACCTCTTATATGTAATTTTGTGTAACAATAAGTGTCTCTCTCCATTACCATGCAATTTCCCTCTTCTCTCCCTTTCCCTCCCACCTCATGTTTCTGCTTAATGTTAATCTTTTCTTCATGCTCTTCCTCCCTGTTCTGTTCTTAGGTGCTCTCATTATATCAAACAAGACATTTGGCATTTGTTTTTTAGGGATTGGCTAGCTTCACTAACCATAATCTGCTCAGTGCCATGCATTTCCCTGCAAATTCCAAGATTTGGTCATTTTTTAGTGCTGCGTAATTCTCCATAGTATATAAAAGTCACATTTTTTTATCCATTCATCTATTGAAGGGCATCTGGGTTGGTTCCACAGTGTAGCAATTGTGAATTGTGCTTCTATGAAAATCGATGTGGCAGTATCCCTGTAGTACTCTCTTTTAAGGTCTTCAGGGAATAGTCCGAGAAGGGCAATAGCTGGATCAAATGGTGCTTCCATTCCCAGATTTCCCAGGAATCTCCATACTGCTTTCCAAATTGGCCGCACCAGTTTTCAGTCCCACCAGCAATGTACAAGAGTACCCTTTTCCCCACATCCTCGCCAGCACTTGTTGTTGTTTGACTTCATTATGGCTGCCAATCTCACTGGATTGAGATGGTATTTTAGGGTGGTTTTTATTTGCATTTCTCTTACTGCTAGAAATGGAGAGCATTTTTTCATGTACTTGTTAATTGATTCTATGTCCTCCTCTGAGAAGTTTCTGTTCAGGTCCTTGGCCCATTGGGTTATTGGTTATCTTATTGTCTAATTTTCTGAGTTCTTTGAATACTTTGTATACTCTGGATATTAGGGCTCCATGTGAAGGGTGAGGACTAAAAATTTGTTCCCATGATGTAGGCTCCATATTTACCTCTCTTATTGTTTCTCTCTTTAAGAAAAAAAAATCAGTTTAAGTAAGTCCCATTTGTTGATTCTTATTATTAACTCTTATTCTATGGGTGTCCTATTAAGGAATTTGGAGCCTGACCACACAATATGTAGATAGGAGCCAACTTTTTATTCTATCAGACGCAGAGACTCTGATTTGAATCTAGCTCCTTGATCCACATTGAGTTAACTTTTGTGCATGGCGAGAGGAGGGGATTCAGTTTCATTTTGTTGCATATGGATTTCCAGTTTACCCAACTCTATTTGATGAAGATGCTATCCTTCCTCCATTGCAGGCCATTAGCTCCTTTATCAAATATAAGACAGTTGTAGATTTTTGGATTAGTCTCTGTGTCCTCCATTCTGTACCATTGGTCCACCCGCCTGTTTTGGTACCAGTACCATGCTGTTTTTGTTATGAATGCTCTGTAATATAGTTTGAAATCTGGTATCACTATACTGCCTGATTCACACTTCCTGCTTAGAATTGCTTTTGCTATTCTGGGTCTTTTATTTTTCCATTTGAATTTCATGATTGCTTTATCTATTTCTACAAAAAAAAATCCTTTGGGATTTTGATTGGCATTGTATTAAACCTATAGAGAACTTTTGGTAATATAGCAATTTTGATGATGTTAGTTCTGCCTATCCATGAACAGGGTATATTTTTCCATCTTCTAAGATCTTATTCTATTTCTCTTTTTAGGGTTCTGTAGTTTGCATTATATAAATCTTTCACCTCTTTTGTTAGGTTGATTCCCAAGTATTTAATTATTTTGAGGAAATTGGGAATGCAGTGTTTTGACTCATTTTTGTTTCAGAAGTTTTGTCGCTGATATACAGAAATGCCTTTGATTTTTGCATGTTGATTTTATATCCTGCCACATTGCTGCATTCATTTATTAGTTCTAGTAGTTTTTTCTGTAGACCCTTTTGGGTCTTCTATGTATAGAATCATGTCATCTACAAATAGTGATAATTTAAGTTCTTCTTTTCCTATTTTTATGCTTTTAATGTCTTTCATCTCTCTAATTGCTCTGGCCAGTTTTTCGAGAACTATATTGAATAGAAGTGGTGATAGAGCATATCTCTGCCTTGTTCCAGATTTTAAAGTGAATGCCTTCAATTTTTCTCCATTCAGAATGATGCTAGCCTGAGGCTTAACATAGTTATCTTTTACAATGTCGAGGTAAGTTCCTGTTATCCCTAGTTTTTAAAATGTTTTGAACATAAAGGAATGCTCTACTTTGTTGAATGGTTTTTCTGCATCTATCAAGATGATCATATGGTTCTTATCTTTAAGTCTATTGAAGTTGTGAATAACATTTATTGATTTCCATATATTGAAGCCTCCTTGCATCCCAGGGATGAATTCAAGTTGATCATGGTGCACAATTTTTTTGATGTGCCTTTGTATCCAATTCACCAGAATTTTAATGAGGATTTTTGCATCTAGGTTCATCAGAGATATTGGTCTGTAGTTTTCTTTCTTTGAGGTGTCTTTGTCTAGTTTCAGAATCTGGGTGATGTTGGCCTCATAGAATGAATTTGGCAGAGCTTCCAGTTTTTCTATTTCCTGAATAACTTGAAAAGTATTGGTATTAATTCTTCTTTAAAGGTTTTGTAAAACTCTGCTGTATACCCATCCGTTCCTGGGCTTTTCTTGGTTGGTAGTCTTTTGATTGCTTCTTCTACTTCATCCATTGATATTGGTCAGTTTAAATTGTGTGTTTCCTCCTGACTCAGTCTGGTCAAATCATATGACTTAAGAAATTTATCGATGTCTTCACTATTTTCTATTTTATTGGAATACAGTTTTTCAAAATAATTTCTAATTTTCTTCTGTATTTATGTAGCATCTGTTGTGATATTGCCTTTTTCATCCCGTATGTTAGTAATTTGAGTTCTCTCTCTTCTTCTCTTCGTTAGCATGGCTAAGGGTCTGTCGATCTTATTTATCTTTTTGAAGAAGCACCTTTTAGTTTTGTTAATTTTTTCAATAGTTTCTTTTGTTTCAATTTCGCTATGATTTTAATTATTTCTTTCCTTCTGCTACATTTTCTGTTGTTTTGCTCTTCTTCTTCTAGGGCTTTGAGATGAAGTGTGAGCTCATTTGTTTGTTTGTTTGTTTTTCTATTTTGAGGAATGACCTCCAGGCGATGAATTTACCTCTTAAAACTTCTTTTCATTGTGTCCTATAGAATCTGATATGTTGTGTCTGTATTTTCATTTATCTCTAAGAATTTTTTGATTTCCTCCTTTATGTCTTCTGTAACCCATTGATCATTCAGTAACATATTCTTCATTTTGCATGTGATGTATGATTTTTTCTTCCTTCTTTATCATTGGTTTCCAGGTTCATTCCATTATGATCACAAAAAATTCATGGTATTATCTCCACCCCTTTATATTTACTGAGGGTTGCCCTATGGCATAACATATGGTCTATTTTTGAGAAGGATCCATGTGCTGGTGAGAAAAAAGTATATCCACTTGATGATGGTTGATATATTCTATATATGTCAGTTAAGTATAGGGTATTGATTGTGATATTGAGTTCTATAGTTTCTTTATTCAACTTTTGTTTGGAGGATCTGTCCAATGGTGAGAGAGGTGAGTTGAAGTCACCCATAATTATTGTATTGTGGTCTATTTGATTCTTGAACTTGAGGATAAATTGTTTTATGAACGTCGCAGCACCATTATTTGCTGCGTGAATATTGATAATTGTTATGTCTTGTCGGTGAATGGTTTCTTTTAACAGTATATAAAGTCCTTCCTTATCCCTTTGATTAAATTAGTCTTGAGGTCGATTTTATTCGATAGGAGGATGGCCACCCCTGCTTGCTTTCGAGGACCGTGTGCATGGTATAAATTTTCCCAATCTTTCACCTTCAGCCTCTGTATGTCTTTTCCATTCAGATGTGTCCCTTGGAGGCAACATATTGTTGGATTTTTTTTTTTTATTTCAAGTTACAAGCCAATGTCACTTTATTCGAGAGTTTAAGCCATTATCATTTAGAGTTACTATTGATATATGGTTTGTACTGCCACCCATGTTTATATATATATATATTTTTTAATTAGTTTAATTCTCCATGATTTGCTTTTCCCCTTCCCTCTGTCATTACTGAGGCACTTCTCACTGATGGTTTTCGTTGTTGATTTTCATTTCTTCCTCGTGTAGTGTTTTGCTCAAGATGCTTTGCAATGCTGGTTATCTGGCTGAAATTCTTTTAGCTTTTGTTTATCATGAAATATTTTTATCTCATTGTCTTATCTTAAGCTTAATTTTGCTGGATACATAATTCTTGGTTGGCATCCATTGTCTTTCAGTGTTTGAAGTACGTTGTTCCAGGATCTTCTCACTTCCAGCGTCTATGATGAAAAATCCATTGTTAAACTTTTTGGTTTACCCCTGATTGTAATGATTGTAATCTGCCTCCTTTCTCTGGTAGCTTTTAATATTTTCTCTTTGTTCTGTATATTGGATATCTTTATAACAATGTGTCTTGGCATTGGTCTACTGTGATTTTGTGTGCTCGGTGTCCTGTAAGCATCTACAATTTGTTTATCCGTTTCCATTTTTATTTCTGGAAAGTTTTCTGTAATTATTTCATTCACCAGGTTTCTCATTCCCTTGGTTTTAATCTCTGTACCTTCCTCTATCCATATGACTCATTAGTTTGTTTTTTTTATGTTATCCCATATCTCTTGAATGTTTTCTCATAATTTTTTACAGCATTTCTTTGTTGGCTAGACTTTTTTCAAGATGATATATTTTGTCTTCATTATCTGACATTCTGTCTTCTACTTGCTCTACTCTGTTAGTGATACTCTCAATTGAGTTTTTAATTTGGTTTATCATTTCCTTCATTTCTAGAATTATTGTTTGATTTATCTAATAATCTCTATATCCTGATAAAGATGCTTAATTTCTCATTTTATCTGTTTATGTAATTCATTTTCAATGCGTTTTATCACTGTTTGTTTTTGCTGTCTCGTATCCTCTTTAAGGTTCCATTCCATCTGTCTAAGGTATTACTTGAGTTCTTTATATGACCATTTTTCTGATGACTCTAGGTGCTCTTGAATATTTAGGCTGTCCTTCATTGTTCGTAATCCTTTTCTTCTTTGTTTTTATATGCTGCTAATGTTACTTCTTCTTCTGTTTGACTACTGAGTTACTGCTTACTCTTATAAATTTATTTGATGCTTGGGAGGAAAGATATTAGAAGGGAAGGGAGAAGTCACTAAAGAGAATGAGAGTAGGCAGGTAGAATTCAAGGAAGGGGGAATAAGAAAAATGAAAAGAAATGAAAAGACAAAAGAAAAAAATAGAAAATAAAGAAAGAAAGTTTTAAGTAATGATGATGATTAAAAAATTGAAAATTAATATTTAAAATAATAATAATAATAATAAAATAAAAAAATTAAAAAATAAAAACATTTAAAAAAGTTAAAGAACAACAATAACAAAAATGAAAATGAAAGAAAAAAAAACAAATAAAAAAATAATAATAATACATGCAGTCCTAGAGTTCAAATAACTTCTCTTCCAGTAGGTGGAGCTGTGCGCACTGGGCCAAGCTTCTTCTCTCAAAAAGTGAGAACCAATCACTGTGCAGCAGCTCTTCCTCCCAGACTGGGCGGGTCTCCAATTCTGAGTGCCTAGGGCTTTCTCTTGTGCTTCCTCAAGCCAGGCCCCACTCACCTGTGATGCTCACCACAATACTGGTTACAAACCAGGCCTCTGCTCCTGGTAGCCCTGTTTCCATGAACGCCTGGGCACACTCTCCTTGTTTGCCTTCCTCAGACAATAAGTTTGTAGAGCTTGGGGCTGAGAACCTCCAGCGAATTTGCTTGCCCTTCAAGAGCCATGGCCCCGGTAGGTGGTGTAAGAGACCTCAATTGTCAGCACTGGTGGGAGCGGTAGCAGGGAATTCCACGCCACGAGTCCCGAGCCAATCTTGATTCCCTAGGTCTGGGTATCGTGCTCCTTGGAGAGCTGGGAGGGGCCATTACGGCAGAGGTGGGAAGGGCCCTTGAGGTTTCCCTGCGTTGTTGAGAGATATGGCAATGGGATTACACACTTGTCGCGCTGGTTTCAATGAAGTTATCTCCTCCGCCTGTGACGTCAGTTCTCTGCCATGGTGGTATCCCATTCAAATGGTGACCGTTCGTTCCCTTTGCTGGGTGACCAATGCAACAGGTGGGTCGTGACTATCTCTCCCAAGCCCCATTTCAATCCTGTGGCCACTGCCTATGAAGGCTCAGTTGGCTTTTAACTCTCAATTCAGAAAGCCCGACCAGTTATTTCAGCGGGAATGTTAGTGCTGAGTCACAAAAACCAGACGAATCTAAGCTTGAATGCAGCCAATCCGGGCTTTGTGTGTGTTCTGAGGGGCCCAGACTGTTCACCCCAGATTCACAACAGGTCAATATTGCCTAGTGATTCTGAGCAAACAGCATTTAGACAGTTTACGACTCCCTATGCCCGCGCAGCTGAAGAGATCAGAGACTTGATTTCTCCATGCCTGCCTTCATAATGGATCTCCTGTATTGCTACTTTTTAATATCTGTGCTTTTGCGTGTGTGTGTATATATATATGTATATGTATATATATATATATATATATATATATATATATATATATATACTCTTTAGATTTTTCAAAATATGAAATATATGTGTCTTATTATGCACTCCCTAAATTTATTCATATTCATATCTGTGGATTTATAATCAACTTTCCACAAGATTATTTTCAGAAATAATCATCCACCTGAAATACATATTGTTTCCTAGTACTGAAAACTAAATTCAGTGAATGGTGCATACAAACCCTAATATTTCTACAGTTACTTAGCCAGTTTAAAATCAATGCAAGTTGATTTCTAGGGGACATGATGTGTATTTTGACTTTCATTTTTATTCAACACTTGTACGTTACTATGTCTTCAGTTTATGCAAATCATGGGATATATATTTCTGTCACAAATTAGAAAATTTATAGGCATTTGTTTCACGATCAATCACTTCCTGATTCAGAACACATGTATCCCTCCATGTTTCTTGACTGGTCTTTTCATGAGACTTCTTTCCAAACACATTATTTTTGTTTAACATCATCACGTATAAAGCAAAACTCAAACACCATTCTTCATAAACCATAATCCTAATATTACCATTAGATATATAACTGGTTGGAATGAATGATTGTATATCAATATAAGATTTCTTATATATTTTCACATATCAATTCAATCCATTATTTAAAGTGGAATCAGTTTCGTTATTTATTCATAGTATGGTCTATTCATGCATTATCTCTAGATTAATAGACACAGGGTACACCTCTTTGTACCCCTAATACTAATGTATACGTCTTCAAAATATTGCCCCCAAAAATGGTGAAAGAAATACTCATGTCACCTGATCTACATATACATTTTATCACAGTAATATTCTGAACAAAAAAAAAACATAAAAATGTAACACTTATGATTGTACAAAAGCCTAAAAGGAAAGTGAACGTGGATAACTAATAACATCCATGTCCAGGTTGCCTAATGCTCTCAAATGTCATTCCCATTCGTGACGACATATTTGTTTTTTCCTATGATTATGTATTCAAACTCAACCCTGTTGAAAATGTCTAATCCTATGACTCACTTTATACTTTGCCTGATTTCGTAATGTCTCTATTGACACCTGCTTTCCTACACATTTTCCCCAGTTCATCATTGTGACTAACTCTTCACATGTGCTGACATTTACATTCACTCTCCCAATGAAACCCTATTGCTAAAGAAGCTTTTTATTCCAAATCATATACTCACTCTTCTTCCTAAACCTACTGACTATCTTCCTAATCCTACTGACTATTCCTTTTTGACTGGATGTTCTCTTCTACATTCAATCATCCAAGGTACAAGGTCCTATGCCACTGTATTTCGATTTAACTGAGACAATTGTACAGAACATAATTCAACACTAAGTATCCAAATCAAGGGCTCAATGCCCTTCTGGGCTTCAAATCCTTCTTAGATTCCCGTTTTCATACATATATTTCACCTATATATTCTTATAAATATCGCAGGTTCCCAATCTCATTATTCATCCTGCAGAATGATTCCTAACCCAAATCGAACATATTATTAACCCTAACCATACACTAACTTTGCAGGAGAGCAGGAACAGTGTGTGTATTAAACTACAGGAATCTAGGGGATGTTCACCTGCTGAGAAACTCAAATGTTCATGCAGAAGTGATCCCTGGTGAAGATGAAGGCAGCTATGAATTACCTCAGAAAGCAAAAGTCATCTTCCATGGCAATCATCCTGGTCAGGATGAAGGGTTGTGTCTGAATCAATCTCTCTCTTCTTAATGTATAGAACATGGACCAAACCAGTCCTGTGTGGAAGCTGTTCCCGGGTGCTTACGGTTGATATAACATTCTAACTAGAGAAAGTGTCCCATGAAAATCAGGGCAGCCTCCACCTCATAGTATTTTGGAAGCAACTGTTAGGACAAAGTGGTTGCCAAGGCAGTGACATAATTCAGATCCTGAAGGAAGTGATCTCACCTCACTTCCTTGGTGATGGAACTCTCTGAACTTGAAATCCAGGAATCCAGGCACCCAGAGACAGTCTCTGTTCTAGTCCCAGTGGTCTGACATGTTTGGATTTACCAAGGACAGAGTCAGTCTTTCTTGGTACCTACAGATGTGAGGAAGGCCAAATGCCAGGAAACCTCTGAAGAGGGGCTTTTCCTGAGAAGGCAGGTAGTGCCTCACCGCTGGCTCTTGAGAACTTCACAGAGTTGGCCAAGCAGACATGATCTGAGACAGGAGAGGTCATTTTGGAGGAACATAGTATGGCTCACTAGTCAGAGGATACTCCGGGGAGTCACAGACCTACTAGGGGGAAGGAGGTGCCTTTGTGGGTGTGGGTGTGAGTTTGTGGTTTTGTCTCATGTTCTGAGGATAGGTAGGAAAGGCGGTTTGTTTGGTATGGAGTGGAATATTTGTATTAAGTCCTTTGACAAGGCGAGTGTTCCTATGTGTGTGTGTATCCCACTGAGTCCATTGTTGTAGACATTAGAAAAGACAATGCATCAATGGATGTGTTCTGTCTAGTAGAAAGCTTCCCAGAATTCATCCTGCCCAATTCATGAGTGGATTCTGGCTTGCCTTATGGATGGGCAACACCTACAAGCTTCCTAATTTCCTGTTTTCTCTCTCAATTCTGGCGACTCTCCAGAATAGTATCATGGTTTTGTGTCCAAGATTTGTACCGCCTCCAAGATCTGTGACATTGTTATGTACTGGAAGCTGAAGGAAATGGCTAGCATCTCAGAAATCTCAGATATCTGTTGACCAGGAAAGTCTCAGTGGAGAAACCCTGCTTTGGTCCTTCTGCTTACCTATTGTTCTGTTGAATGTCAGGAAGTTTTTTGCCTCAAGACACCACTTTGTGAAGCCTGAAGAAAAGAGTTTTCAAATGGAAATGAAAGGGCATCACCTGTGGCTCTTTGCTTAATTGCTTAGGATTGGTATATGTCTGAATCAGCCTGTTGGCCCTGTGTGAGGCTGTGGCTTAGATTCTCAGCACCTGATGGATCTAAAGATAGATCCCATGCGTGCATCCAAAACCAAAATGGCAAAAAGATCAGATATTGTTGATGAACTCTCTTGCCTTCCTCTGGTAGGTTCCTGATATTCATCAAGTGAGAATAGGGATCCTTTGGGTCAAATGAGTTCTTCAAAGCCCTGCAGAGGCTAGGCCATAGGTGCTTGATTTTTATGACTCCAATTCACTTAAAGAATCTAAACCCCAAAGCTAGAAGGCCTCAAGTTGGAGAAGCCAAGCAATATTAAAGGCAGGCCTATTTGATCACTACTGGTTCACAGGAAGAGAGTCCAGGCCACCCTGACTTTAGGCAAATGAGGGGCAGGGAGCTTATTTTAGACACTGTCATGGGCTGCGTCCCTTATGGAAACCTCCAGCCAGAGGATATGATGAGTGTCTATATGGAAGAAGATGAGGGCCATGTGAGAGTGTTCGGTTTTAATTGTGGACATATGTCTGGCGGTTGGAAGAGATCACTGGGTCCACCTAGGCTTGCACTCTGGTGTGATTCCCCTTAGAGACTGAGTTCTTTTACTGATCTCAGAGAATTATTGCCAGGAATTGTGTTGGAATTTTAGATGGCCATGCATGAGAGTTGTCCTTGTAAAGTGACATCTAGGCTCAAGGTGACTTTCCACAGAGCACAGGGAATCTCAGCCAGGATATCACATGATATTATTCTTAAAGACTTGGCAGCCATATTTGAGAGTCAAAACACACATGGAACATACATTGTAGACCTCAATGGGCCTGGCTTAATCTGACTTTTGGGCACTTTTGGAAGCCTTGCCTGTAAGAATTCTCCAGAGTTTTCATTGAAATGAGCTTCCTCACCATTTAATGGTTTCTGAGTGAATTGAAATCCACAGTGCCTCCAACTTCATCCTTGAAAATTGGCTAGATCAATACCATGAAATTTTTGAAATTCCCATCACCGGGTAGCTCTGGAGAACACTTGAATGTCCTGTTGCTGATCATGAGTATACAAGACAGTGCCTTGATTGACTGGGTTTTATGAAAATGGTGTTTAACAGAGATGCCAGTAAGTTTGATCCTGCTGAGTAGTTGTACTAGAGTAGTGGATGGCAGGTGTGTAATAAAACATCTGTGGTGGGGGCATGTGAATCTGCCATTGGCTTCCAAATGGATTGTGACTGACATTTTGCAGCCAGTAGACCCTTATATGTAAAAGCATATTGTTATATGGAGAGGTTTTAGGGCAATGTTCAGAATCAGGTTGCTATGGAAAATGGGGCAAGCTATGTGGGATAGAAGCCTGGTTGGTGCATTCTCCTGACGAACCTGACCCACCACACTTGACAGAACTCACTTCAGCACTGTGTCCCAGTTGAACTCCTTGTATTTCATGAAGCAAATACCAAACTCCCAGTGCAGCAGCAAGAAATACCACGAATAGTGGAGGATGACCAAATGGAATTACAGTCCACAAGGGGAGACATTTAGACCCCAGTGGCCACAGGTTACCTACAAATAGAAAATTCAGCACTGCTGCCTCATGTTCATTGGAAAATAAGAATCCATGTCATCCAGATCACATAGATGAAGACTCAGCTATGATGGTCTCACAACAAATGAAACTAATGCTCCTGACAACAGCATATATTTCATTGCCCAACCTCAGAGGCAGTTTCTCCAGATGTTAGGCTGGCAGAACTTCATGTTTGTGGAGTTTTTACCCTGTCCCTTACTTTTGGAAACTCCTCTACCACCTGCAAATTTGTGAACTCCTGAGCATTTTTCATTCCACATATGTATTCACAGATTTTCTAACTCTTCTCCTCTAATTGTGTCTTATGTGGGGCAAAGGTAATGTCAAGGCATTGTGCTGAATGAGAGTGGGAATTTTTTGTGTAGCACATATTTGCATACACATTGGATACATTTTCCAATTTTCCATTCAAAATACTGAATCCCTGACATTAACACATACCCTACTAGACTTTGACTTCTAATCCTAATATGGTGGAGAAAAATAACCCAAACAGAATAGAAATACAAGAGGTTCACAGGAGGCATGGTGTATAGTTGGACTTGCCTTTCGTATGATAAATGGTAGGTGTTATAAATCTAGCGAATTTTAATTGAAATAGTTCTCCATGTGTTTTAAAAGTTAACAAATATGTGAATAACTGTCTCCCTTTCTCTGTAGCCTATTCATCACATGTATTTTCATATGCACATTTAGAATTCTACCTGGTATCACTCGTACATTTTGTGAGGTGGCTGGCTTGGCAGCTGCAAATTGTGAGAAGAGATCACTCCTACTAAACGCTGTTGGAACTGAAAATACAACATATGAGTGAGCTTCTTATTTGAACAACATAAATCCATGTTCATTAAAATGAATATTTTTGGATCTGTGGATGATATATTACTTCGTGGTGAATTTCGATTGGCATACATAATGCTACTTTTTAATGTCTGTGTGTGTATGTGTGTGTGTATATATATATATATATATATATATATATATATATATATATTCACTCTCCAGATTTTTCAAAATATGAAGTATATTTTTCTTATTATACACTCCCTAAATTCACTCATATTCATGTATTTGGATTAATAATCAAGTTTTCACAAGAATATTCTCAGAATTATTCATCCACCAGAAATACATATTTGTTTCTTAGTACTGAAAACTAACTTCGGGGGATCATATGATGGTGGTGAAGGGAGTGCATCACCCCCATGTACCGCGTCACTGTGCGGGAGAATGACGAGTTATAACGGCTAAAATATATCTTGTTAGAAATTTCCAGCAAAATTGGGGTGCTCCAAAACCTAGTGGACATATTTCCATCTCACGAGGATCAGCTACGCGAGCTCAAACACGAGTGATTTGTCCGCATGGAGCGTCATGCTGCTTATTCAGGAAATCGGTCTGTGGCTAGAGTCTGCGGCGCGCACTGGGAAACGAAGAGATAGCAATGCAAATATACAGCGGTGTGGATTCTGTGGGCTCCTGCCAGGTATGCAATCACTGTGCTAAGTGCTGAATTCTTTGTTTGAGATGGGTAAGGATGCGGTCCAATTCGGTTCTCCACACCGGTCAGACCACAGAGGAAGCCAGCGGCCACTATCTTGGAGAGCTGATGTCACCATCCCTGTTTTTGACTGATCGAAGCTCATTCAGCTATAGAACAGGTAATTTCAGGATGCCATTCACCTTTGTGTTGCAGACAAATTACTCAGGCTATTTCAGAAAATTGAAAAAGAGGGAGATCTTCCAAATTCATTCTACGAGGCCAATATCACCCTGATTCCTACACCAGATAGACACTTCAAAGAAAGAAGACTAAAGACCGATATCTCTAATGAACCTAAATGCAAAAATCTTAAATTAAATTCTGGCAAATCAGATACAAAAACATATCAAAAAAATGTGCACCATGATCAAGTAGGGTTCATCCCTGGGATGCAAGGAGGGTTCAATATACGAAAATCAATAAGTGTTATTCACCACATCAATAGACTTAAAAATAAAAACCATATTATCATCTAGATAGATGCAGAAAAAGCATTCGACAAAGTACAGCATCCCTTTATGTTCAAAACTCTCGAAAAACTAGGAATAACAGGAACATTCCTCAATATTGTAAAAACAATCTATGCTAAACCGCAGGCTAGCGTCATTCTGAATGGAGAAAAATTGAAGACATTCCCTCCAAAATCTGGAACAAGACAGGGATGCCCGCTCTCACCACTTCTGTTCAATATAGTTCTCAAAAGACTGGCCAGAGCAATTAGACAGATGAAAGAAATTAAAGGCATATAAATAGGAAAAGAATAACTTAAATTATCACTATTGCAGATGACATGATTCTATACCTAGCAGACCCAAAAGGTTCTACAAAGAAACTAATAGAGCTAATAAATGAATTCAGCAAAGTGGCAGGATATAAAATCAACACGCATAAATCAAAGGCATTCCTGTATATCAGTGACAAATCCTCTGAAATGGAAATGAGGACAACCACTCCATTCACAATATCCTAAAAAAAAAAAAAAAAATGGGAATCAACCTAACAAAAGAGGTGAAAGTCTTATACAATGAAAACTACAGAACCCTAAAGAGAGAAATAGAAGATCTTAGAAGATGTAAAAATATACCCTGTTCATGGATAGGCAGAACTAACATCATCAAAATGGCGATATTACCAAAAGTTCTCTATAGGTTTAATCCAATGCCAATCAAAATCCCAAAGGCATTTCTTGTAGAAATAGAGAAAGCAATCATGAAATTCATATGAAAAAATAAAAGACCCAGAATTGCAAAACAATGCTAAGCAGGAAGTGTGAATCAGGCGGTATAGCGATACCAGACTTCAAACTATACTACAGAGCAATAGTAACAAAAATAGCATGGTACTGGTACCAAAACAGGCAGGTGGACCAATGGTACAGAATAAAGGACACAGAAACCAATCAACAAAACTACAACTATCTTATATTTGATAAAGGAGCTAAAAGCATGCAATGGAGGAAGGATAGCATCTTCAACAAATGGTGTTGGTAAAACTGAAAATCCATATATAACAAAATGAAACTGAATCCCTTTTTCTCACCATGCACAAAAGTTAAGTCAAAATGAATCAAGGACCTTGATATCAAATCAGAGACACACTGTCTGATAGAAGAAAAATTTGGTTACGATGTACATACTGTGGGGTTGGGCTCCAAATTCCTCAATAGGACACCTATAGTACAAGAGTTAATAACTAGAATCAACAAATGGGACTTACTCAACTAAAAAAGTTTTTTCTCAGCAAAAGAAACAATAAGAGGTAAATAGGGAGCCTACATACTGGAAAGAAATCTTTACTACTCACACTTCAGATAGAGTCCTAATATCCAGAGTATACAAAGAACTCAAAAAATTAGACAATAAGATAACAAATAACCCAATCAACAAATGGGCCAAGGACCTCAACAGACACTTCTCAGATGAGGACATACAATCAATCAACAAGTACATGAAAAAATGCTCACCATCTCCAGCAGTCAGAGAAATGCAAATCAAAACCACCCTAAGATACCATCTCACTCCAGTAAGATTAGCAGCCCTTATGAAGTCAAACAACAAGAAGTGCTGGCAAGGATGTGGGAAAAGAGGTACACTTGTACATTGCTGGTGGGACTGCAAATTGGTGCAGCCAATTTGGAAAGCAGTATGGAGATTTCTTGGAAAGCTTGGAATGGAACCACCATTTGACCCAGCTATTGCCCTTCTTGGTCTATTCACTAAAGACCTAAAAAGAGCATGCTACAGGGACACTGCTACATCGATGTTCATAGCAGCACAATTCACAACAGCAAGACTGTGGAACCAACTTAGATGCCCTTCAATAGAAAAATGGATAAAAGAAATGTGGCATTTATACACAATGGATTATTACTTTGCATTGAAAAATAAAAAATCATAGAATTTGCAGGGAAATGAATTGCATTAGACTAGATTATGCTAAGTGAAGCTACACATTTCCTATAAAACAAATGCCAAATGTCATCTTTGATATAAGGAGAGTAACTAAGAACAGATAGGGATGAAGAGCATGACAAGATGATTAACATTAAACAAGGATGAGAGGAGGAAGGGAGGGAGAAGGGAAATTGCATGGAATTGGAAGGAGACTCTCTGGGTTATACAAAATTACATACAAGAGGAATTGAGGGGAAAGGGAAAAATAATACAAGGGGGAGAAATTTATTACAGTAGAGGGAGTAGAGAGAGAAGTGGGGAGGGGCGGGGAGGCCAGGGGGAATAGTAGAGGATACGAAAGGCAGCAGAATACAACAGACACTAGTATGGCAATATGTGAATCAATGGATGTGTAACTGATGTGATTCTGCAATCTGTATACAGGGTAAAATTGGGAGTTCATAACCCACTTGAATCAAAGTGTAAAATATGATATATCAAGAACTATGTAATGTTTTGAACAACCATAAATAAAAATAAAAAAAAACCTCTCTTTGGTGAATAATGCATGCAATTCTAATATTTCTACAGTAACTGACCCAGTTTAACATCAATGCAAGTAGATTCCTATTGGACATGATGTGTATTTTGACGTTCACTTTTATTCAACACTGGTACATTACTATTTCATCAGTTTATGCACATAACAGGATATATATTTCATTCACAATTTAGAAAATTTATAGGCACTTGTTTCACTTTCAATCACTTCCTGCTTCAGAACACATGAATTCCTCCATATTTCTTGATTGGTCTTTTTATGAGACTTTTTTCCAAACATATTATTTTCGATTTCCATAATCACTTTTGAAACAAAACTCACATACACTTCATGATAAACAATAACCCTAAGATTACCATTAGATATATAACTGGTTGGAGTGAATGATTGTATGTCAATATATGATTTCCTATATATTTTCAGATATCAATTCAATCCATTATTTAAAGTGGAACCAGTTATAATATTTATTCACAGTATGGTCTATTCATGCATTATCTCTATATTCAAAGACACAGGGTACACCACTTTGTACCCCCAATACTAATTTATATGTCTTCAAATATTGCTCCCAGTAATGGTGGAAGAAATACTCATGTCATATGATCTACATACACATTTGATCACAATATTTTTCTGGGCACAAAATGCAAAGATCACACTTATGATTGTACCAAATCCTAAATGGAAAGTGAACATGGATTACTAAAACGATAAATGTCCAGGTTGCCTAATGCTTTCAAATGTCATTCCTATTGGTGACGACATATTTGTTTCTTCCTAAGATTATGTATTCAATCTCAACCCTATTGAAAATGTCTAATCCTATCACTCACTGTATAATTGCCTCATTTCATAATGTCTGTATTGATATTTTCCTTTTTACATATTTTCCCCAGTTCATCATGTGACTGACTCTTCACATGTGCTGAAATTTACATTCACTCTATAACAAAAACCCTATTGCTACAGAACTTTTGCCCCAAATCCTATACTCACTCTATTTCCTAAAGATACTGACTACCTTCCTAATCCCACCGACTATCTCAATTTGAGTGGATGTTCTCTTCTAAAATCAATCATCCAAGGTGTAAGGTCCTATGCCATTGATTATCGATTTATCTGAGACATCTGTGCAGAACGTAATTATAAGCTAAGTATCCCAATCAAGGGCCTAATGCACTTCTGGGCTTCAAATCTTACCTAGATTTCTGTTTCCATACTTATATTTCACCTCTATAATCTTATAAATATCGCAGGTTCCCAATACTATTAATCATCCTTCGCAATGATTCATAACCCAAATCGAACATGTTATTAACCCTAACCATACACTCTTACCTTAATCTAACTTTGCAGAAGAGCAGGGACAGAGTTCGTCTTACAATACAGGAATGTAGGGTATCTTCCTCCTGCTGAGAACCTCAAATGTCCATGCAGACTTGATCCCTGGAGAAGATGTAGGCAGCTATGAAGGACCTGAGAGAGCAAATGTCATCTTCCATCGCAAACAACCTTCCCAGGATGAATGGTTGTGTCTGAATAAGCCTCTCTCTTGTTAATGTAGAGAAGATAGACCAAACCAGGCATGTGTGGAGAGCTATTCCGGGGTACCTATGGTTGATATACCATTCTAACTTGTAAAAGTGTCACAGGAAGAAAGGGCAGCCTCCATCTCATAGGAGTATTGTAAGCAACAGTTAGGACAAAGTGGTTGCCAAGGCAATGACCTCAAAGAATTCCTGAAGGAAGTAATCTCACCTCACTTCCTTGGTGATGGAACTCTCTGAACTTGGAATCCGGGAAGCCAGGCATCCAGAGCCAGTCTCAGTCCCAGTCCCAGTGGTCGTATTTTTTGGATTTACCAAGGACAGAGTCAGTCTTTCTTGGTACCTACTGAGGTGAGGATGAACAAATGTCAGGAAAGCTCTAAAGAGGGGCCTTTCCTGAGAAAGCAGGTAGTGGCTCACCGCTGGCTAGTGACAACTTCACAGATTTGGCCAAGGAGACCATATGTGACACAGGACAGGCGATTTCATCAGAACATAGTTTGGCCCACCAGTCAGAGGACACTCCCAATAGTCACAGACCTACTTGGGGGAAGGAGCTTCCTTTGTGTGTGTGGGTGTGGGTTTGAGATTTTGTCTCATGTTCTGAGAATAGGTAGGAAAGGCGGTTTGTTTGGTTTGGAGTGAACTGTTTCTGGTAAGTCGTTTGACAAGGCCAGTGTTTCTTTGTGTGTGTATCCCACTGTGTCCGTGGTTTTAGATATTAGAAAAGAGAATGAATCATTGGATGTGTCCTGTCTAGACTCAACTTGCCCAATTTATGAATGGACTGCGGCTTGACTTATGGGTGGACAACTCCAACAATCTTCCTAAGTTCCTGTTTTCTTCCTGAATTCTGCCCAATTTATGAATGGACTGCGGCTTGACTTATGGGTGGACAACTCCAACAATCTTCCTAAGTTCCGGTTTTCTTCCTGAATTCTGGCCACTCTCCAGAATAGGCTCATGGTTTTGTGTCCAAAATATGTACCACCTCCAAGCTCTGTGACATGGCCATGTACTGGATAGCTGAAAGAAATGGGAGCATCTCAGAAAACTCAGATATCAGTTTGACCAGGAAATTCTAAGTGAAGAAACCCTGCTTTGGGCCTTTTGCTCATCAATTGTTCTGTTGCCCTGAATGTCAGGAAGGCCTTTGCCTCAGGCCACACCATTGTAGAGCCTAAAGAAACAGTTTTCAAATGGAAATGAAAGGGCATCACCTGTGGCTCTTTGCTTAATTGCTTTGGAAAGGGATGTGTCTGAATCAGTCTTTTGGCCCTGTGTGAGACTGTGGCTTAGATTCTCAGCACCTGATGAATCTAAAGAAGGATCCCATGTGTGCATCCAAAACGAAAATGGACAAAAGAGCAGTCAGTGTGGATGAAGTCTCTCGCATTCCTCTGTAAGTGTCCTGTTCTCCATCATGTGAGAACAGTGATCATTTGGTTCAAATGTGTTCCTCAAAACCCTGCAGAGGCTAGCCCATAAGTGCTTGGTTTTTCTCGAGACTCCAATTCACATAAAGAATCTAAAACACACAGTCAGTAGGCCTCAAATTGGAGAAGCAGTGCCATATTAATGGCAGGCTTATTTGATCACTCTTGGTTCACTGGAAGGATGTCCTGGCCACCCTGATTTTAGGCAAAAGAGGGACAAGGGAGGTTATATTGGACACTGTCTTGGGCTGCACCCCTCATGGAAACCTCCAGCCAGAGGTTATGATGATTGTGTAAATGGAAGAAGATGAGTGCCATGTGGAAGTGTTTTGGATTTAATTGTGGATATTTGTGTGACAGTTGGAAGACATAACAAGGTCTACCTGGGCTTGAACTCTGGTGTGATTCCCCTTATAGACTGAGTTCAGGAACTGATCTCAGAGAAGTATTGCCATGTATTGTGTTGTGATTTAAGAGGCCATGTATGAGAGTCACCCTTGGAAACTGAGATCTAGCCCCAGAGTGGCTTTCCACAGAGCTCTGGGAATTTCAGCCAAGATATCACATGATTTCATTCGAAAGACTTGGCAGCCATAGTTGAGAGTGAAAACACACATGGACCTCATATTGTAGACCTCAATGGGCCTGGCTTAATGTGACCTTTTGGCCATTCTTTGGGAAGCCTTGCCTGTGAGGGTTCTCCAGAGCTTTCATTGAAATAATCTTGCTCACCATTTACTGGTTCCTGAATGAATTGAAACCCACAGTGCCTCCAACTTCATCCTTGAAAAATGTCTAAATAAATACCATGAAATTTTTGAAATTCCCATGACCAGGTGGCACTGGAGAACCTTTGGATGTCCTGTTGCTGATCATGGATGTACCAGACAGTGCCTTGCTTGACTGGGTTTCATGAAAATGGTGTAGAACAGAGGTGCCAGAAAGTTGCAGCCTGCTGAGAAGTGGGCCTAGAGCTTTGGTGGGCAGGAGTGTGATAAAACATCTCTGTTGGAGCAATGTGGATCTTCCATTGGCTTCCAAATGGCTTGTGGATTACATGAAGCAGCCAGCAGACCCTTGTAATTAAAGGCATCTTGTTATATGAAGAGGATTCAGGGCAATGTTCAGAATCAGGTTGCTATGGACAAGGATGCAATGTGGCAAGCTTTGAGGGATAGAAGCGTGGTTGGTGCGTTCTTCTGCAGACTCTTAACCACCGCACATGGCAGAACTCCCTCCAGCACTGTGTCTCAGTTGAACTCCTTGAATTTCATGAAGCAAATACCAAACTCCCAGTTCAGCAGCAAAAACCCCACAAAAAGTGGAGGAGGACCAAATGACTTCACAGTCCAACGGGGAGACACTTAGTCCCCAGAGGCCACAGTTTACCTAAAAAGAAGAAAATCAACACTGCTACCTCATGTTCATTGGAAAATAAGATACCATGTCCTCCACGTCACATAGAGGCAGACCCAGCTTTGATGGTCTCACTACAAAGGAAGCCAATTCTCCTGACAACAACATAATTTTCACGTTCCCAAACTCAGAGGCAGTTGCTCTAAAAGTTTTTAGGCCAGCAGAGCTCCATGTTTGTGGAGTGTTTACCCTGTCCCTTACTTTTGGAAACTCCTCTACAACCTCCAAGGTTGTGAACTCCTGAGCATTTTCCATTCCAGATATGTATTCACTGATTTTCTATCTATTCTCCTCTAACTGTGTCTTACTTGGGGTGAAGGTAATTTCAAGGCATTGTTCTGGATGAGAGTGGGAGGATATTTGTGCAGCATATATTTGCATACAAATTGGATTCAATTTCCAAGTTTCCTTTTGAAATACTGAATCCCTGACACTAACCCATACCTACTAGACTCAGACAACTCATCCTAATATGATAGAGAAAAATAACACAAACCTATAGAAATACAAGCAGTTCATTGGAGGCATGTTGTATAGTTGGACTTGCATTTTGCATTATAAAAGGTAGGAGTTATAAATCTGGTCAATGTTTAATAGAAAAAGATCTCCATGTGTTTTTAAAGTTAACAAATATGAGAATTCATGTTTCCCTTTCTCTTTAGCCTATTTACACTTATATATTTATATGCTTATATAGAATCCTACCAGGTATCACACGTACATCTTTGTGAGGTGGCTGACTTGGCAGATACAAATTGTGAGAAGAGATCACTCCTCCTAAACGCTGTTGGAACTGAAAATTCAACCTATAGGGAGCGTCCTATTAGAACAACATTATACATAAACTCATGTTCAGTAAAATAAACATTTTTGCATCTGTGGATGATATATATTTACTGATGAATTTCGATTAGCATTTATATTGCTACTTTTTAATGTCTGTGAGTGTTTTTTATTTGTGTGTGTGTGTGTGTGTGTATACACTCTCTAGATTTTTCAAAATATGAAATATATGTGTCTAATATACACTCTCTAAATTCATTCATGTTCATGTATGTAGATTTTTAATCAACATTTCACAAGATTATTCTGAGAAATATTCATCCACCTGAAATACATATTTGTTTCCTAGTACTGAAAACTAACTTCAGGGAATGATGCATACAAATCCTAATTATTCTACAGTAACTGACCCAGTCTAACATCAATGCAAGTAGATTCCTATGGGACATGATATGTAATTCTTTATTCATTTGTATTCGACACTGGTACATTATTATTTCTTCAGTTTTTGCACATCATAGGATATACATTTCATCCACAAGTTCACAAATTAATATGCATTTGTTTCAACTTTCACCACTTTTTGCTTCAGAACACATGTATTGTCAGGGTTTCTTGACTGGTCTTTTCATGAGACTTCTTTCCAAACACATTATTTTGAATTTCCATAATCATTTTGAAGCAAAACTCACACACTCTTCATGATAAACCAAAACACAAATATTTCCATTACATATATACCTGGTTGGAATGAATGATTGTATATCAATATACGATTTCCTTTAATTTTTCAGATATTAGATCAATTCATTTTTTAAAGTTGAAAAAAGTTATATTATTTATTCACATTAGGGTCTATTCATGCTTTATCTCTATATTCATAGACACAGGGTACACCTCTTTGTACCCCCGATTCTAATTTTACATCTTCAATATATTGCTCGCAGAAATGGTGGAAGACATACTCATGTCACCTGATGTACATATATATTTAATCAAAGTAATATTCTGGACAAAAAAATGTAAAGGTCACACTTATGATTGTACCAAAGCCTAAATGTAAAGTGTACATGGATTACTAAAAACATCCATGTCCAGGTTGCCTAATGCTGTCAATTGTCAATCCTATTGGTGACTACATATTTGTTTCTTCCTAATTTATATATTCAAACTCAACCCTGTTGAAAATGTCTAATCCTATCACTCACTTTATACTTTGCCTGATTTCATAATGTTTCTATTGATATCTGCTTTTTTACATATTTTCCCAAGTTGATCCTAGTGACTGACACTTCATATGTGCTGACATTTACATTCACTCTATAATCGAAACCCTATTGCTAAAGAACTTTTGGTCCAAATCCTTTAATCACTCTTCTTTCTAAACCTACCAACTATCTTCCTAATCCTACCGACTATCCCTTTTTGATTGGATGTTCTCTTCTACATTCAATCATCCAATGTAAAAGGTCCTATGCCATTGTATATCGAATTATCTGAGACAACTTTGCAGAGCATAATTCAAAGCTAAGTATCCCAATCAAGGGAAAAACCCTTCTGGGCTTCAAATCATACCTAGATTTCTGTTTTCATACTTATATTTCACCAGATCTTAGAGAAGACGGACCATTTCAGGGGAACATAGTATGGCCCACCTGTCAGAGGACAATCTGGATAGTCACAGACATAATTGGGGGAAGGAGGTGCCTTTGTGGGAGTGGGTATGGGTTTATTGTTTTGTCTCATGTTCTGAGAATAGATGGGAAAGGCGGTTAGTTTGGTTTGGAGTGGACAGTTTCTAGTAAGTCATTTGACAAGGCAAGTGTTTCTATGTCTGTGTATCCCACTGTGTCTGTTGTTGTAGATATTGGAAAAGAGAATGCATTAATGGATGTGTACTGTCTAGTGTAAATCTTCCCATAATTCAACCTGCCCAATATATGAATGGAGTGCAGCTTGTCTTTTTGATGTGCAACACCTGCTATCTTTCTAAGTTGCTGTTTTCTTCCTGAATTCTGGCCACTATCCAAAATAGGCTCATGGATTTGTGTCCAAAATATGTACCACCTCCAAACTCTGTGACATGGCCATGTACTGGATAGCTGAAGAGAATGGCGAGCATCTCAGAAAATGCAGATATCAGTGTGACCAGGAAAGTCTCAGTGGAGAAACCCTGCTTTGGGCCTTTTGCTTACTTATTGTTGTTTTGCACTGAATGTCAGGAAGTTCTTTGCCTCAATCCACCACTTTGTGAAGCCTGAAGTAAACAGTTTTCAAATGGAAATGAATGTCATCACCTGTGGCTCTTTGCTTAATTGCTTTGGGAAGGTATGTGTCTGAATTAGTCTCTTGGCCATGTTTGTGTCTATGACTTAGATTCTCAGCACCTGATGGATCTAAAGAATGGTCCCATGTGTGCGTCCAAAGCCATAATGGCAAAAAAAAAATCATTCATTATGGATGAAGTCTCTTGCCTTCCTCTGTTAATTTCCTGAACTCCATCAAGTGAGAATAGGGATTCTTTGGGTCAAATGAGTTCTTCAATTCCCTGCAGAGGTGCTTGGGTTTTCGCATAACTCCAAATCACATAAAGAATTGATACCTGAAGTCAGTAGGCGTCAAATTGGAGAAACACAGAAGTATTAACGGCAGGCTTATTTGATCACTCCTCGTTCACAGAAACGGTGTCCAGGCCACCCTGACTTTAGGCAAATGAGGGGCAAGCGAGCTGATTTTGGACACTGTCTTGGCTTTTCTCATGACTCCAATTCACATAAAGAATCTAGACCCCACAGTCAGAGAGCCTCAAATTGGATAAGCGGAGCAGTATTAAGGGCAGGCCTATTTGATCACTCCTGATTCACAGGAAGGGTGCCCAGGCTACCCTGAAGTTAGGCAAAAGAGGTGCAAGAAGCTTATTTTGGACATTCTCTTGGGCTGCACAACTCATGGAAAACTCCAGGAAGAGGTTATGATTAGTGTCTATATGGAAGAAGAATAGGGCCATGAGGGAGTATTTTGGTTTTAATTGTTTTCATTTGAGTCGCGGTTGGAAGAGTTGTCTGGGTCCACCTGGACTTGAACTCTGGTGTGATTCTCCTTATAGACTGAGTTCTGGAACTGACCTGAGAGAAGTATTGCCATGAATTGTGTTGGGATTTTAGGAGGCCAGGCATGAAGTTGCCATTGGAACCTGAGATCTAGGCAAAGGTTGGCTTTCCACAGAACACTGCGAATCTCAGCCAGGATATTACATCATTTTATTCTGAAAGACTTGGCATGCATTATTGAGATTCAAAACACACATGGACCTCGCTTTATAGACCTCAATTGGCCTCGCTTCATGTGACTTTTTGGCCACTCTTTGGGTAGCCTTGCCTGTGAGAGTGCTCCAGAGCTTTCCCTGAAATTAGCTTCCTAACCCTTTAATGGTTCCTGAATGAATTGCAAACCACAGTGCCTCCAACTTCATCCGTGAAAAATTGCTAGATAATTACCATGAAATTTTTAAAATTCCCATGACCAGATGTCACTGGAGGACCTTTGATGTCCTGTTGATGATCATGAATATACCAGACAGGGCCTTGATTGACTGGGTTTCAGGAAAATGGTGTAGAACAGAGATGCTGGTAAGTAGAAGCCTAGTGAGTAGTGGGCCTAGAGAAGTGTTACGCAAGTGAGTGATAAAACATCTGTGGTGGGGCCATGTGGATCTTCCACTGGCTTCCAAATGGCTTGAGAATGACATGGTGCAGCCATCAGACCCATATACGTAAAGGCATATTTTTATATGGAGAGGTTTTAGGGCAATGTTCAGAATCATGTTGCTATTGTCAAGGGGGCAAGCTACGTGGGATAGAACCCTGGTTGGTGCATTCTCCTGGAGACCCTGCACACCACAGCTGACAGAACTCCCTTCAGCACTGTTTCCCATTTGAACTCGTTGTATTTAATGAAGCAAATTCCAAACTCCCAGTGCAGCAGCAAGAAACACCACGATAATTGGAGGATGACCAAGTTGTTTCACAGTCCACACGGGGAGACACTTAGCCCTCAGTGGCCACAGTTTACCTACAAAGAGAGAATTCAGCACTGCTGCCTCATTTTTATTGAAAAATAAATAACCATGTCCTCCAGGTCACATAGATGCAGATCGAGCTTTGATTGTCTCACTACAAATAAAGCTAAAGCTCCTGAAAACAACATATATTTTAAGTGCCCAACCTTAAAGGCAGATTCTCAAAAAGTCTTTAGGCCAGCAGAGCTCCATATTTGTGGAGTGTTTACCCTGTCCCTTACTTTTGGAAACTCCTCTACCACCTCCAAAGATGTGAAATCTGGAGCATTTTCCATTCCTGATAGGTATTCACAGATTTTCTAACTCTTCTCTTCTAATTGTGTCTTACTTGGGGCGAAGGTAATGTCAAGGCATTGTTCTGGAGGAGAGTGGGAAGAATTTTCTGTAGCATATATTTGCATAAACATTGGATTCAGTTTTCTATTTTCCATTCAAAATACTGAATCCCTGACTCTAACCCATACCCGACCAGACTCTGACTACTAATTCTAATATGATGGAGAAAAATAACCCAAACAGAATCGAAATACAAGCAGTTCAGAGTAGGCCTGGTGTATTGTTGTACTTTTCTTTTGCATGATACAGAGTTGGAGTTATGAATCTAGTCAATTTATTGTGGAAATAGTTGTCCATGTATTTTTAAGGTTAACAAATATGTGAATTCCTGTCTCCCTTTCTCTGTATTCTTATATGCACATATAGATTCCTCCCTGGTACCACACGTACATTCTTGTGAGGTGGCTGACTTGGCAGATACAAATTGTTAGAAGAGATCACTCCTACTAAACTTGTTGGAATTGGATATTCAACCTAGGGTTGAGCTTGCTAGTTGAACAGCATTATACATAAATCCATGTTCAGTAAAATTAATATTTTTAGATCTGTGGATGATATATATTTTATAATGAATTTTGATTGACATATATTTTGCTACTTTTTTGTCTGTGTGTGTGTTTTGTGTATATATATATATATATATATATATATATATATACACTCTCCAGATTTTTCAAAATATGAAATATATGTGTCTTATATACACTCCCTAAATTCATTCATGTTTATTATGTGGATTTATAATCAACTATTCACAAGATTATTCTGAGAAATATTCATCCACCTGAAATTTGCCTAATGCTCTCAAATGTCAATCCTAATTGTGACTACATATTTGTTTCTTCCTAAGATTATATATTTAAACTCAACCCTGTTCAAAATATCTAATCCTATCACTCACTTTATACTTTGCCTGATTTTGTAATGTCTCTATTGATATCTGCTTTCCTACATATTTTTCCCAGTTCATCATTGTGACTGACTCTTCACCTGTGCTGACATTTACATTCACTCTCTAATCGAAACCCTATTGCTAAAGAAATTTTTTTCCAATTCCTATACTCACCCTTCTTCATAAAAGTACTATCTTCCTAATGCTACAGACTATCGTTTTTGACTGAATGTTCTCTTCTACATTCAATCATCCAAGTAAATTTGGGGCGAGCTTCAGAGGAGGAGACCACCAACAGACTATCTCTTGCAACATCAAAGGGTTTTTTTGGGTGTCCAGCATGCTGGGGCTCAGAGATCACTTGAATAGAGCAGATAGCCCTGAGAATAGCTTAAATAGAGCTTATATACTTTCCCTGGAGAGGGCAGGGAGGGAATTTGGTTGATGGGTCAGGGTGAGAGGGTGGTTTGCATTCACCTGGGTGAGGGAGTACATTCTGCAGTTGGGCAGTTGGGGACAGAACATTCTGGGAACAAGATTTGCAAGCATTTCTCAAGATTTTGATAGTGTTTTGTTAAGCATACAGAAAAACAAGAAGTGACAAGTACCTATTTTATTAAACTTTAATTCCCCACTTCTTCTTCTGGCTACTTTTAATCATAAAAATGATCATTGGAGGGTGTCACATTCTATGTCTGCTAGTGGGGTATTACCATAAGTTTAACTCGTCCAATTTGAGCCTGGAGAAAAGAAATTACACGGTTGAGCAAACAGGATTTTATAGTTAGCAATAATATGAGGATTATTATTGGACCGGCCAGGGTTGATAAAAACGTAGTTAACCAGGAGGAGTGTGTGAACCAAGACTCAAGCCACCCTTTTTGGGCCTCTCTCTCTTGTTGATGCTCTTCAAGGTGTCTTTTAAATTTACTCATAGATTTTATTACAACTCCAGTATGGTCAGCATAAAAACAACATCCTTCCCTCAATGCAGCACAAAGGCCCCCTTCTCTAATGAAGAGGAGGTCCAACCCTCAACTGTTCTTTAAAACAACTTCAGAGAGAGAGATTAAAGATTCATGCAAAGCTCTGATGGAGGTTTCTAATATCTTAGTTTTGCTCTATTGCTTCTTCTAATTGGGTCATTTGTTGTGTCCCATGGACAATGGCAGTGGTTCCTGTGCCCACCCGTGCAGCAACTCCTATTCCTAATAGGATGGCTAAAGTGAGGGATACAAGTTCCCAGTGGAACCGGTTGTATGCCCCCCCTATTTGATCTTCAAACGAACCTGTGTCATGATAGAGCTTTCTGGGAAACATCTGCAACATTTCAAAATAATCACATCTGTTGACCATTTCATAAAAACATAAACAATGTTTAAGTATATAGAATTATGCTGTTGTAGGGACAGACAAGGCAAGGCACCTAAGATAGCACTGAAGACAGGGAAACAGTCCTATATTGTTGCAACTGGATTCAGAGGGCATTGCTTCTGTTGTAATCAATTAGTCCCCTGAAACTCAAGTTTAGGTAGTTTCAGAATTGTGTACCCAACATATAAGGGATGGGGCTCAGAAGTTTACAGTCTGCAGAAGTTCAAAAAAGCAGTATATGTTTCTGATTTTTCCTCTGTTCTGGGCAAGTTAAATTTTCTAGGACACCTGGGAGGAGGAGAGCTTTTTATTCCCTTTCTTATTTTCCCCCTGCCAGCTGTTACAACGGAGCCCAGTTGGTAATTTCTTTATCTTAGAAATGTGGCCATTTCTGTGAAGCTCCAGCTGAAGGCCAGAGGACTTGTTCACATATTTTGTGAAAAACTAGTTAGGGGTTGTCTAGCTTAGAAGTACTGAGTTTTTTAGCCAGTGGCCAAGTATAACAGGGCAATACAAAAAGAGAAAGTTTATCTACATTGAACTCTTTATAGAAACTCTATGCTGAAAGTTCTAAAGTCAGCCATGGTGAAGACTTCTGGAGAAGGACATTTAAGACTTTTCTGTGGGCCTGGTACAGAGGGGGAATACGGGGAAAGTGGGGCTGAGAGAAGCTCCGAGGATCTGAGAATGAGGATAAAGAGAGATGTAAAAGAATAATTGGAAAGGTGTTTGGGAATTTCCTAGCAAAAAACTTGAGCAGTAGAACAGGTAGAGAAGAGCAGAAAACGGGAGTGAGTATCCCAAAATCCTGTGAGAGACTTTAAATTTTAGTAACCTGTTTTCAGTGATGACAAAGCAACTTTAATGGCCATTTATATTACATCTTGGATAAGGGTCTGAGAGCTCTCCTCAGCTCGTTTGAGCTTTGGGTTAGCTGGAAAGAGGACCTGGTGGGACCCGGTGTGGGCACTGACAGGAAGAGAGAGGAGTGAGTGGGTGGAGGGGTACCTCAGTACCTGCTACCTCACAAGCGGGCAATTGTCTGAGAACTGGTGGAGGTTTGGGATTCTGATCTAGTAATTGGAGGGGAGAAATCACGTTGCTGAGGTGGGAGTGACAGCAGAGAGTCTGGAGCAGAAGGCTGAGGATAAAAATCTATTGGAGAAGCATAGTTCAGGATGTGAGTGAAGGAGGGAAAGGGCTTCCACATAGGGGAATCTCCTTTCACCCTTTTGAGCACTTGCAGAAGTTAAAAAGGTCACGCAAAATTTGAGGATCTAGAGACCCCTCTGGGGGCCATCCTTTTTCTGTTGTCTACTTGGTAATATGGCTAATGCTGTGTACTGAATTTGATGAAGTATTGGGTTCCATCAGGCAGCCTCTGTATGCTCACATCTCCATGACATACTGAAGAAGTCGGTTTTTCCCCCACACAGCCGTTACTGTTTGTGGCTTTGATAGTTTCCCGGGCAAACAAGTAATCTAGGATAGCCAACCTGCATCTGGCTCGCGTGTCCCTACATCCATAATGTTTGTTTCCATTATCTATGGTACACAAGGGATTTAATGGTATTTTAGTGGGATTTTCTTCATCAGGGATATCCCAATAGAAAAAACCTATGGCCAGCTGACAAATGTCTGGGTGGAGAGATGGCCACCAGGTCCCTAAGGGGGATGTATGTGAGATCGATTATACACTTTTCCAGTAGGATTTGTGATCAGCCATCGCTGCTTAAAAGGCTGATGAGGGTTAGGACTACTTGTGGCCAAGGGGAGAGTATATAACCTTATCCACATGGCGAATACACAATTTGAAACTGTTACCAGTCTTTTCCAGTTTCCAGAAAGATTCTGGACAAGGAGCAGGCTTGAGATGAGAGGCATGGATCCAAGAAGTGATTCTGTATACCTTTACCACTGTAGGTGTTATAAGTAGCACCTGGTATGGTCCTTTACAGCTGGGTTCCAGGGATGACACCTGATGTCATCTTACATACATGAAGTCTCTTATTTGATATGGATGTGGAATCCCCTGGTACACAGTTTGTTACGCAGTGGGCAGCTATTTTCACAGGTATCACTGAGTTCTTTCAAGAGCTTTAAGTCTGTCAAGCAAGAGGGTGTGGAAAGGATCCTTAGGTCTTACAGTTGGGCTTAGGACCCTTACTGGACGAGGGCCACCATAGAGAACTTCTCAGGGGGTAAGGTTACTCAAAGAAACAGAAGGATTTTTTCTTGCATGAAACATTGCATAAGTCAGCAGCACAGTCCAATCTTTTATGCTGGTCTCTAAGCTTAATTTCGTTAAGGTCTCTTCAATGGTTCTATTCATTCTTTCTACTTGTCCTGAACTCTGGGGTCTATAAGCACAATATAACAACCAATTAATCCCCAGGTTCCTGGCTAACCCCTGACTTACCTGGGCCATGAACATCGGTCCATTATCAGATCCTATTACCAGCTTAGCTTCCTCCAATGGTAGAGAGGCTTAGTCAGCAGCAGGGGAATCACTTAGAGTGTGTTCTGTGTTAGGGGACGAGGGCAGGGGGTAAGGAGAGGAGGAAGAGTCCAGTAGAGTCAAATCTTGTGACTCAGGGAAAACAGAGGGTGGAGGAGGAGGAAGAGGTGAGGGTTTGAGAGATCATGTGGGAAGGAGTATGAGCAGAGGCATGGGCAAGGAAAGGCTTCACCCATGGAGGAGGAGATTTGCAGAGGTCCTGAAAAGTTAAGATATATGGCTGTTGATCAGGATGGCTATGTGGCCCTGGCTGAAAGACAATATCTCTGACTTTATAAATTAGTGGGAAGTAGAAAGATCTTTCTTGGGGCCATACGACTCCAAAGATGGGCCATTCTGAGGCACAGAGAGTCTGCCAGGTCCAGCGTTTTACTAAAAAAAGAAAGATTCTGAGCCCTTAAGCGGACTTTGGTTCAGTGATCAAGGGTCAGGGACAGAGGCATTGAAGTGCTCTGTCCCATAATGAAAGGTACACAAACAGTAAAAGCAAAGACACATGACACAGATAAGACAAGACCATAAAGACAGGCAATGGACATCCAACACTGAGACCAGGAATGCGTAGCCGGCAAAACCCGATAGGATGGCAATAACGAATCTAAAAGAAAATATCACTGAGTCGATGAAGCAATTGTTCCTTGATTCTCCGAGTCCTCTTTGGGGTCCCCCAGGGAGGTGCCCTATGTCTCTGTGACACGTCTCTCAGCCACCGTCGGAGAGACCCCAGGCTCTTCATCGCCAGCAATTTTGCCAAGCCCTAACATGACACCTGAAACCAGAAAGAGGCGCCTTACTTGCTCCGAGAGGAGCCGGTTGGGGTCTCTCATCCGCCACTGCCGGAACTCGGTGGAACCTCAATATGTAAAGGTCAGGTGAGTGTTGGAGGAAGAGACTACCAAGAGACTGTCTCATGCAACAGCAAAGGGTTATTTTGCGTCCAGCTTGCTGGGGCTCACAGCTAACTTAAATAGATCAGAGAGCTCTGAGAACAGCTTATGCAGAGCTTACATACATTCCTTGGAGATGGAAGGGAGGGAAGTTTACTGATGTGTAAGGGTGAGTGGGCGGTTCGTGTGACACCGAGTGAGGCAGTACATTCTGCAGTTTGGCAGTTGGGAACAGTACATTCTAGAACAAGATTAGCAAACATTTCTCAAGATTTCAACAGTGTTTTTTTAAGCATACAGAAAAACAGGAAATAGCAAGTACCTATTTTATTAACCTTTCACTACCGAGTATCCTTTTTTGACTGGATGTTCCTTCTACATTAATTCATGCAAAGTACAAGGTCCTATGCCATTGTATATCGATTTATCTGAGACATCTCTGCAGAACGTAATTCAATGCTGCGTATCCCAATCAAGGGCCCAATGCCCTTCTGGCCTTCAAATCATACTTAGATTTCTTTTTTCATACATATATTACACCTATATATTCCTATACACATAGCAGGTTCCCAATACCATTATTCATCCAGCACAATGATTTCTAACCCAAATCAAACATGTTTTTAACCATAATCATACACTATTCCCTCAATCTAACTTTATAGAACATCAGGGAAAGAGTTGATTTTACAATACAGAAATGTAGGGAAACTTCCACCTGCTGATAACCTCAAAGGCCCATGCAGAAATGATCCCTGGAGAAGATGTAGGCAGCTATGAAGGACCTGAGAGACCAAAAGTCATCTTCCATGGCAAACAACCCAGTCAGGATAAAAGGTTGTGTCTGAATCAGATTCTCTTCTTAATGTAGAGAACATGGACCAAAACAGGCCTGTGTGGAGATCTATTCCTGGGTGCCTATGGTTGATATACCATTCTAACTTGTGAAAGTGTCACAGGAAGTAGGGGCAGCCTCAACCTCATGGGACCCTTGGAAGTAACAGTTAAGACAAAGTGGTTGCCAAGACAGGGACCTCATTCAGTTCAGGAAGGAAGTGACCTCACCTCACTTCCATGGTGATGGAACTCTCTGAACTTTGGATCCAGGAAGCCAGGCACCCATAGCCAGTCCAAGTCCCAGTCCCTATGGTCTCACTTGTTTGGATTTACTAAATGCAGTCAGTCTTTCTTGGTACCTTCAGACGTGAGAAGGCCAAATGCCAGGAAAGCTCGGAAGCGGGGCTTTTCTTGAGAAAGTCGTTAGTGGCTCACCGTTGGCTCCTGAGAAGTTCACACAGTTTGCCAAGGAGACCAGATCTGAGACAGGACAGGCCATTTCGGGAGAACGTATTATGGCCTACAAGTCAGAGGACACTCCGGATAGTCAAAGACCTACTTAGGGGAAGGAGGTGCCTTTGTGGGTGTGGTTGTGGGTTTGTGGTTTTGTCTCATTTTCTGAGAATAGGTAGGACAGTCGGTTTGTTTCATTTGAAGTGGACTGTTTCTAGTAAGTCTTTTCACAGGGCGAGTGTTTCTATGTCTGTGTATTCCACTGTTTCCGTGGTTGTAGACATTAGAAAAGAGAATTCATCAATGGATGTGTCGTGTCTAGTAGAAAGCTTCTCAGCATTCATATTGCCCCGTTTATGAATGGACTGTAGCTTGCCTTATCGATGAGCAACACCTGCTACCTTCCTAAGTTTCTATTTTTGTCCTGAATTCCGGCCAATTTCAAGAATAGGCCCATGGTTTTGTGTCCAAGATATGTACCACCTCCAAGCTCTGTGACATAGCCATGTACTGGATAGCTGTAGGTGATGGCGAGCATCTCAGAAAACTCAGATATCAGTGTGACGAGGACAGTCTCAGAGGAGAAACCCTGCTTTGGGCCTTTTGCTTACCTATTGTTCTGTTGCCCTGAATGTCAGGAAGTTCTTTGCATCTGGCCACCCCTTTGTGAAGCCTGAAGAAAACAGTTTTCAAATGGAAATGTTTGGGCATACCTGTGGCTCTTTTCTTAAGTGCTTTGAAAAGGGATGTGACTGAATCAGCCCCCTGGCCCTGTGTGTGGCTGAGGCTTAGATTCTCAGCACCTGTGGATCTAAAGAAAGTTCCCATGTTTGCATCCAATGGAAAAATGGCAGAAAGAGCAGCCATTGGGATGAAGTCTCTCGACTTCCTCTGTAAGGTTCCTGAACTCCATCAAGTGAAAATAGGGATCCTTTGGGTCAAATGAGTTCTTCAAAACCTGCAGAGGCTAGCCCATAGGTGCTTGGTTATTTCATGACTAAAATTCACATAAAGAATCTAAACCAAACAGTCAGTAGGCCTCAAATTGGAGAATTGGAGCGGTATTAATGGCAGGCCTATTTGATCACTCCTGGTTCACAGGATGGGTGTCCAGGCCACCTTTACTATAGGCAAATGAGGGTCAAAGGAGCTTATTTTGAACACTGTCTTGGTCTGCTCCCCTCATGGAAACCTCCAGCAAAATTATGATGAGTGTCAATATGAAAGAAGATGAGGGCCATATGGGAGTGTTCTTGTTTTAATTGTGGTAATTTGTGTGGTAGTTGGAAAAGATGACTCGGATCTTCTGGGCTTCAACTCTGGTGTGATTCCCCTTAAAGAATGAGTTCTGGATCTGACCTCAGAGAAGTATTGTCGTGAGTTCTCTTGGGATTTTACTAGGCCACACGTGAGAATCGCCTTTGGAAATTGAGATCTAGGCCCAGGATGGCTTTCCACAGAGCTCGGGGATTCTGAGCCAGGATATCACATGATTTAATTCTTAAAGACTTGGCAGCCCTAGTTGAGAGTCCAAACACATATGGACCTCACATTGTACACCTCAATGTGTCTGGATTCATGTGACCTTTTGGCCAGTCTTTTGGAAGGCTTTTCTGTGAGTGTTCTCCAGAGCTTTCATTGAAATGAGCTTCCTCACCATTTAATGGTTCCTGAATTAATTGAAACCCACAGTGCCTCTAACTTCATTTTTGAAAAATGACTAGATTCATACCATAAAATTTTTGAAATTCCCATGACCAGGTGGCACTGGATAAACTTTGGATTTCCTGTTGCTGATCATGAGTGTACCAAAGAGTGCCTTGATTGACTGGTTTTCGTGAAAATGGTGTAGAACAGAGATGCCAGTAATTTGGAGCCTAATGAGTAGTGGGCCTAGAGAAGTGGACTGTAGGTGTGTAAATAAATATTTTTGGTAGGACCACCTGGATCTTCCATTGGCTTCGAAAGACTTGCGACTGACATGGTGCAGGCAGGAGACCTTTATATGTAAAGGCATCTTGTCATATGGAGAGGTTTCAGGGCAATGTTCAGAATCAGGTTGCTATAGTCAAGGTGAAAGCTATGTAGGATAGAAGCCTGGTTCGTACATTCTCTTTGCGTCCCTGACCAACCACACATGACAGAACTCCCTCCAGCATTTTGTCCCAGTTGAACTCCTTGTATTTCGTGAAGCAAATACCAAACTCCCAGTGCAGCAGTAAGAAACACCCTGGAAAGTGGAGGATCACCAAATGGCTTCACAGTCCACACGGAAAGACACTTAGCTCCCAGTGGCCACAGTTTACCTACAAAGAGAGAATTCAGAACTGCTCCCTCATGTTCATTAGAAAATAAGGACCATGTGCTCCAGGTCATAGAGATGCAGACCCAGATTTCATGGTGTCACTACAAACGAAGCTAAATCTCCTAACAATTACATATATTTCTTGTTCCCAACCTCAGAGGAAGTTTCTCAAGAAGTCTCAAGGCCAGCACAGCTCCATGTTTCTGGATTGTTTACCCTCTCCCTTACTTTTGGAAACTGTTCTACCACCTCCAGTGTTGTGAACTCCTGAGCATTTTCCATTCCACATATATATTCAGATTTTCTAACTCCTCTCCTCTAATTGTGTCTTACTTTTAGCGATGGTTATGTCAAGGCATTGTTCTGGATGAGAGAGGGAAGATTTTTGTGTATCACATTTTTGCATACACATTAGATTCATTTTCCTTTTTTCCATTTGAAATACTGAATCCCTGACACTAACCCATACCCTACTAGACTCTGACTACTAATCCTAATATCATGGAGAGAAAGAAACCTAACCGAATAGAAATACAGGCCTTTCATAGGAAGCATGGTGTATACTTCTATTTGCCTTCTGCATTATCAAGAGTATGTTTTTTAAATCTAGTCAACTTTTCATTGTAATATTTCTCCATGATTTTTTAAAATTATCACATATATAAATTCCTGTCTCCCTTTCTCTGTATCCTATTCAGCATATGTATTTTTTTATACATATATATATATATATAATATCCTACCTGGTATCACACGGACAATCTTGTGAGCTCCCTGATTTTGGAATATAAAATTGTGAGAACAGATGACTCTCCCTAAATAATGATGGGACTGAAAATTCAACCTATGGGTGAGCTTCCTAGTGAAAAACACTATACATAAATCCATGTTCAGTAAAATGAATATTTTTGGATATGTGGATGAATTATATTTCATGATGAATTTCGATTGGCATATATATTGCTAAATATTAATGTGTGTGTGTGTGTGTGTGTATGTATTTTTTTTAAATCTGGAAAAAAATATATATGTGTATATATATACATATATATATATATTATATATGTATATATATGTATATATATTATATATATATATTATATATATATATGTATATTCTCCAGATTTTAAAAAAATATGAAAAATATGTGTCTTATTATACACTCCCTAAATTCATTTATATTCATGTATGTGGGTTCAAAATCCACTTTTTACAAGATTATTTTCAGCAATATTTATACACCTGTAATACATATTGGTTTCCTACTACTGAATACTAAGTTCAGTAGGTGGTGCATACAAATCCTAATATTTCTACAGTACCTGACCCAGTTTAACATCAATGCAAGTAGATTGCTATGGGACATGATGTGTATTTTGAAGTTCATTTTTACTCAACACTGGTACATTACTATTTTTTCAGTATATGGACATCATAGGATATATTTTTTCACCCACAACTTCACAAAATTATAGGCATTTGGTTCACTCTCATTTACTTACTACTTCAGAACACATGTATTCCTCCATGTTTCTTTACTGGTCTTTTCACTAGACTTCTTTCTAAACACATTATTTTTGATTCCATAATCATTTTTGAAGCAATACTCACTCTTCACGATAAACCGTAACCCTAATATTACCATTACATATATAACTGGTTGGAATGATTGTATATATATCAATATAAGATTTCCAATACATTTTCAGATGCAAACTCAATCCATTATTTAAAGTTGGAACCAGTTATATACTTTATTCACAATCTGGTCTATTCATGCAACATCTCAATAATGATCAACACAAGGTACACCTATTTGTATCACCAGTACTAATTTATAAGTTTCCAGAATATTACTCCCCATAATGGTGGAAGAAATACTCATGTCACCTTATCAACATATAAATTTTATCACGGTAGTATTCTGGACACAAAATGCAAAGGTCACACATATGATTGTACCAAAGCCTAAATGGAAAGTGACCATGGATTACTAAAAACATCCATGTCCAGGGTGCCTAATGCTCTCAAATGTCAATCCTATTGATTACTACATATTTGTTTTTTCCTAAGATTATATATTCAACCTCAAGCCTGTTGAAAATGTCTAATCCTATCACTCACTTTATACTTTGCCTGATTTCCTAATCTTTCTATTGATATCTGCTTTCCTACATATTTTTCCCTGTTCATCATTGTGACTTTCTCTTCAGATGTGCTGACATTTACATTCACTCTCTAACTGAAACCCTATTGCTAAAGAACTTTTGGTCCAACTCCTAGTCTCACTCTTCTTCCTAAACCTACTGACTATCTTCCTAATCCTACAGACTATCCCTTTTTGACTGGATGTTCTCTTCTACATTCAATCACCCGAGGTACACGGTCCTATGCCATTGTATATCGATTTATCTGAGACCTCGGTGCAGAACATAATTCAAGCTCAGTATACCAATCAAGGTTCTGTTGCCCTGAATGTCAGGAAGGTCTTTGCCTCAGGCCACCCCTTTGTAAAGCCTGAAGAAAAAAATTTCAAATGGAAATAAATGGGCATCACCTGTGGCTCTTTGCTTAATTGCTTTGGAAAGGGATTTGTCTGAATCTGCCTCTTGGCCCTGTGTGAGGCTGTGGCTTCGATTCTCTGCACCTGATGGATCTAAAGAAAGATCCCATGTGTGCATTCAAAACCAAAATGGCAAAAAGAGCAGTCATTGTGGATGAGGATTCTTGCCTTTCTCTGTTAGGTTCCTGACCCCCTTCAAGTGAGATTAGGGATCCTCTTTGTCAAATGAATTCTTGAATGCTCTCCAGATGTGCTTGGATTTTCTCATGACTCCAAATCACATAAAAAATCTATACCTGACATTCAGTAAGCCTCAAATTATAGAAACAAAGCGGAATTAATGGCAGGCCTTTTTGATCACTCCTGGTTCACAGGAAGGGTGTCCAGGCCACCCTGACTTTAGGGAAATTAGAGGCAAGGGAGCTTATTCTGAAAACTGTCTTTAGTTGCAACCCTCATGGAAACTTCCATCCAGAACTTTTGATGAGGGTCTTTATGGACGAAGATGAGGGCCATGTGGTAGTTTTTTTGTTTTAATTGTGGTCATTTGTGTGGGGGTTGGAAGACATGACTTGGTCCACCTGGGCTTGAACTCTGGTGTGATTCCCCTTAGAGCCTGAGTTCTGGAACGTACCTCATAGAAGTATTGATATGAATTGTGTTGGTTTTTAGGAGGCCACGCATGATTGTCACCCTTTCAAACTGAGATCTAGGCCCAAGGTGGCTTTCCACAGAGCAATGGGAATCTCAGCCAGGAAATCACATGATTTTATTCTGAAAGACTTCGCAGCCATTGTTGGCCCTCGGAAGCAAGAAGGAGTGGCCATACTCATATCGAATAAAATCAACTTAAAACCTAAGTTAATCAAAAGTGATAAAGAAGGACACTATATACTGTTAAGAGGCAACATTCACCAACAAGACATAACAATTATCAATTTGTATGCACCAAACAATGGTGGTGCCAAGTCATAAAACAAACTCTCCTCAAGTTCAAGAGTCATATAGGCTATAGCACAATAATTACGGGTGACTTCAGCACACAACCCTCGCCATTGGACAGATCCTCTAGAGAAAATCTGAATTAAGAAACTATAGAACTCAATAGCACAATCAATAACCTAGACTTAACCAACATATATAGAATATATCAAACATCATAAAGTGGATACATGTACTTCTCAGCAGCACATTGGTCCTACTCAAATATAGACCATATATTATGCCATATGGAAACTCTTAGTAAATATAAAAGTATGGAGATAATACCATGCACCATATCTGATCATAATGGAATGAAACTTGAAATTAATGATTGAAGAAGGAAGGAAAAATTCTACATCACATGGAAAATGAACAATATGTTACTGAATAATCAATGGGTTACAGAAGACATAAAGGAGGAGATAAAAAAATCTCTTAGATACAAATGAAAATACAGACACAACATACCGGATTCTGTGGGAAACAATGAAAGCAGTTTTAAGAGGGAAATTCATTTCTTGGAATTCTTTCCTCAAAAAAAGAAAAAAAACAACAAATAAATGATCTCACACTACATCTCAAAAACCTAGAAAAAAAAGAGCAAAACAACAAATGTAGTAGAAGACAAGAAATAATTAAAATTAGAGGAGAAATCAACAAAATTGAAACAAAAAAATTGAACAAATAAAAGTTGGTTCTTTGAAAATAAATTAAATCGACAGGCCCTTAGCCATGCTAATGAAGAGAAGCAGAGAGAGAACTCAAATTACTAACATATGGGATAAAAAAGGCAATATCACAACAGACACTACAGAAATACAGAAGATAATTCGAAAGTATTTTGAAACCCTATATTCCAATAAAACAGAAGATAATGAAGATATCGATAAATTTCTTATGTCATATGATCTGCCCAGATTGAGTCCGGAAGACACACAAAATTTAAATAGACCAATAACAAAGGAAGAAATAGAAGAAACCTTCAAAAGACTACCTACCAAAAAAAACCCTGGACCAGATGGTTATACAGCAGAGTTCTACAAAACGTTCAAAGATGAATTAATACCAATACTTTTCAAGCTATTTCAAAAAATAGAAAAAGAAGGAGTTCTTCCAAATTCATTCTATGAGGCCAACATTACCCTGATCCCAAAACCAGACAAAGACACTTCAAAGAAAGAAAACTACAGACCAATATCTCTAATAAACTTGGATGCAAAAATTCTCAATAAAATCCTGGCAAATCAAATACAAAAGCACATAAAAAAATTGTGCATCATGATCAAGAGGGATTCATCCCAGGGATGCAAGGCTGGTTCAATATACGGAAATCAATAAATACTATTCACCACATCAATAGACTTAAAGAGAAGAACCATATGATCATCTCGATAGATGCAGAAAAAGCATTCTACAAAGTACAGCATCCCTTTATGTTTAAAACTCTATAAAAACTAGGAATAACAGGAACTTACCTCAACATTGTAAAAGCTATATATGCTAAACCTCAGGCTAGCATCATTGTAAATGGAGAAAAACTGAAGGCATTCCCTTTAAAATCTGGAACAAGACAGGGATGCCATCTATCACCACTTCTATTCGATTTAGTTCTTGAAATACTAGCCAGAGCAATTAGACAGACAAAAGAAATTAAAGACTTAAAAATAGGAAAAGAAGAACTTAAATTATCGCTATTTTTGGATGACATGATAATATATTTAACAGACCCAAAAGGGTCTGCTAGAGTTAGTAAATGAATTCAGCAAAGTGGCAGGATATAAAATCAACACGCATAAATCTAAGGCATTCCTGTATATCAGCAACAAAACTTCTGAAATTTAAATGAGGAAAACCACTCCTTTTACAGTATACTCAAAGAAAATAAAAAACTTGGGAATCAACCTAACCAAAGAGGTGAAAGATTTATGCAATGAAATCTACAGAATCCTAAAGAGAGAGATAGAAGAAGATGTTAGAGGATGGAAAAGTATGCCCTGTACATGGATAGGCAGAAATAACATCATCAAAATGGCGATATTACCCAAAGTTCTCTACAGGTTTAATGCGATGCCAATCAAAAACCCAATGGCATTTCTTGTAGAAATAAATAAAGTAATCATGAATTTCATATGGAACAACAAAAGACCCAGAATAGCGAAAGCAATTCTAAGCAGGAAGTGTGAATCCAGAGTTCAAACTGTACTACAAAGCAATAGTAACAAAAACAGTGTGGTACTGGTATCAAAACAGGCAGATGGACCAATGGTACAGAATAGAGGACACAGAGACAAATCCACAAAATTACAACTTTCTTATATTTGAAAAAGGGCCTAAAAGCATGCAATGGAAGAAGGATAGCATATTCAACAAATGGTGCAGGGACAACTGGAAATTCATATGCAACAAAATGAAACTGAATCCCTTTCTCTCACAATGCACAAAAGTTAACTCAAAATGGATCAAGGAGCCAGATATAAAATCAGAGACACTGCGTCTGATAGAAGAAAAAGTTGGCTACGATGTACATACTGTGGGGTTGGGCTCCAAATTCCTTAATAGGAAACCCATAGCCCAAGAGTTAATAAAAAGAATAAACAAATGGGACTTACTTAATCTAAAGAGATCTTTCTCAGCAAGAGAAAAAATAAGAGAGGTAAATAGAGAGCCTACATCCTGGGAACAAATTTTTACCCCTTACACTTCAGATAGAGCCCTAATATCTAGAATATACAAAGAACTCAAAAATATTAAACAATGAGATAACAAATAACCCAATCAACAAATGGGCCAAGGATCTTAACAGACACTTCACAGAGGAGGACATACAATCAATCAACAAGTACATGAAAAAATGCTCACCATCTCTAGCAGTCAGAGAAATGCAATCAAAACCACCCTAAGATACCATCTCACTCCAGTGAGATTGGCAGCCATTATGACGTCGAACAACAATATGTGTTGGTGAGGATGTGGGGTAAAGGGTACACTTGTACACTGCTTGAGGGACTGCAAATTGGTGAGTACAATATGGAAAGCAGTATGGAGATTCATGGGAAAGCTGGGAATGGAACCACCATTTGACCGAGATATCGCCCTTCTCAGACTCTTCCCTGAGGATGTTAATAGAGAGCAGTATAAGGATACTGCCACATCGATGATCATAGCGGCACAATTCACAATAGCTAGACTTTGGAACCAACCTAGATGCCCTTCAATAGACGAATGGATAATAAAAATGTGGCATCTATACACAATTGAGTATTACACAGCACTGAAAAATGACAAAATCATAGAATTTGCAGGGAAATGAATGGCATTAGAATAGATTATGCTAAGCGAATCTATCCAATCTTTAAAAAACAAATGCCAAATGTTTCCTTTTATATAGAGAGAGCAAATAAGAAGAGAACAGGGAGGAAGAACATGAGAAAAATATTAAAACTAAACAGAGATGAGTGGGGGGAGAGAAAGGGAGAGAGAAGGAAAAGCATATGGAAATGGTAGGAGACTACTCAATGTTACACAAAATTACATATAAGAGGTTGTGAGGCTAAAGAGGGGAAAACAAGGGAGAGAATTAAACAACAGCAGATGAGGTAGAGAGGGAAGATGGGAGGGGAGGGGGAATAGTAGGGGATAGGAAAGGTAGCAGAATACAACAATAACTAGTATGCTATTATGTAAAAACGTGAGTGTGTAACTGATGTGATTCTGCGATTTGTATTTGGGGTAAAAATGGGAGTTCATAACCCAATTGAGTCAAATGTATGAAAGATGATATATCATGAGTTTTATAATGTTTTGAACAACCAAAAATAAAAAGAATTGAATTTCCAATATTTGAGTCATTTAACAACTTTATTTTTTAATAAAATTGTCTTTTATTTGTTATCTTACTTGCTGGTATCTTCCTTTCAGTTTTAAAAAACTATGAGCTGTAGCCATTCATCCATGTAGTATGTAAAAGAAAATTTTGAGTGTCTCCATGTTACCAGATTGGCAAGGCATCAAGGTTTCCTTCACAAACAAGGTGAAGGCTTTGCCATTAGAAATTTAACATTCTGCAAAACAATTATTTTAACTTTCCAATTAAATTTCCAAAAAAATTTAGAAAAAGAAGAATATAATCCCCACAGTAAGAAGGCCTCAAAGTGGAGAAGTGGAGCATTTACGGCAGGCCTATTTGATCACTCCTGGTTCACAGGAAGCATGTCCAATCCACCCTGATGTTAGGCAAATGAGGGGCAAGGGAGCTTATTTTGGGCACTGGTTTGGCTGTGCCCCTCATGGAAAACTCCATCCACAGGTTATGATGTGTGTCTATATGGAAGAAGATGAGAACCATGTGGGAGTGTTTTGGTTTTAATTGTGGTCATTTGTGTGGTAGTTGGAAGAGATGACTGGGTCCACCTGGGCTTGAACTCTGATGTGATTCCCCTTAGAGAATGAGATTTGGAACTAACTTCAGAGAAGTATTGCCATGAATGTTGTTGGGATTTCAGGAGGCCACACATGAGAGTCGCCCTTGGAAACTGAGGTCTAGGCCCAGGGAGGCTTTCCAGAGAGCACTGGGAATCTCAGCTAGGATATCACAGGTTTTATTCTGAAAGACTTGGCAGCCATCGTTGAGAGTCAAAACACACATGACCTCACATTGTAGACCTCAATGGGCCTAGCTTCACGTGACAATTTGGCCACTCTTTGGGAAGCCTTGCCTGTGAGAGATCTCCAGATCCTTCATTAAAATGAGCTTCCTCAACATTTAATGGATCCTGAATGAATTGAAACCCACAGTACCAACAATTTCATCTGTGAAAAATAGTTAGATAAATACCATAAAATTTTAGAAATTCTCATGACCAGGTGGCACTGGAGAACCATTGGATGTCCTGTTGCTGATCATGAGTATACCAGACAGTGCCTTGATTGACTAGGTATCATGAAAATCGTGTAGAACAGAGATGCCAGTAAGTTGGAGCCTGCTGAGTAGTGGGCCTAGAGCAGTGGTGTGCAGGTGTGTGATAAAACATCTCTGGTGGGGCCATGTGGATCTGCCATTGACTTTCAAATGCCTTGAGACAGACACGGTGCAGCCAGCAGACCCTTCTATATAAAGGCATCTTGTTATATGGAGATTTTTCACGGCAATGTTTAGAATCAGGTTGCTATGGTCAAGGGGCAAGCTATGTGGGATAGAAGCCTAGTTGGTGCATTCTCATGCAGACACTGACCCACCACACGTGACAGAACTCCCTCCAGCACTGTGTCCCACTTGAACTCCTTGTATTTCGTGAAGCAAATACCAAACTCCCAGTGCAGCAGCAAGAAACAAAACAAAAAGTCGAGGATGACCAAATGGCTTCACAGTCCACATGGGGAGACACTTAGCCCCAGTGGCCACAATTTAGCTACAAAGAGAGAATTTAGCACTGCTGCCTCATGGTCATTGGAAAATAAGAAACCATGTCCTCCTGGTCACATAGATGCAGACCTAGCTTTGATGGTCTCACTACATCGGAAGTTAAAGCTCCTGAAAACAACATATATTTCAAGTGCCCAAGCTCAGAGGCAATTTCTCAAGAAGTGTTTAGGCCAGCAGATCTCCATGTTTGTGGAGTGTTTACCATGTCACTTACTTTTGGAAACTGCTCTATCAACTCCAAGGTTGTGAATTCCTGAGCATTTTCCATTCTAAATATATATTCACAGATTTTCTAACTCTTCTCCTCTAATTCTGACTTACTTGTGGCGAAGGGAATGTCAAGTCATTGTTCTGGATGAGAGAGAGAAGATTTTGTTTAGCACATATTTGCATAAACATTGGATTCATTTTACAATTTTCTGTTTGAAATACTGAATCCCTGACACTAACCCATACCCTACTAAACTCTGACTACTAATCCTAATATAATGGAGAAAAATAACCCAAACAGAATAGAAATACAAGCATTTCAGAGGAAGCATGGTGTATAGTTGGACTTACCTTTTGCATGATATAAGGTAGGAGTTATAAATCTAGTCAATTATTTGTTGAAATAATTCTCCATGTGTTTTTAAAGTTAAGAAATATGTGAATTCCTGTCTCCCTTTCTCTGTAGCCTATTAAGCAAATGTATTTTTATATGCACAAATAGAATCCTACCTGGTTTCACATGTACATTCTTGTGAGGTGGCTGAATTGGCAGATACAAATTGTGAGAAGAGATCACTCCTCCTAAACGCTGTTTTAACAGAAAATTCAACCCATGAGTGAGCTTCCTAGATGAACAACACTATACATATATTACTGTTCAGTAAAATGAATATTTTGGGATATGCGGATGAGTTATTTTTCATGATGAATTTCAGTTGGCATATATATTGCTACATTATAATGTGTGTGTGTTTGTGTGTCTATATATATATATATTCTCCAGATTTACCAAAATATGAAATATATGTGTCTTCTTATACACCGCCTGAATTCATTCATATTCATATATGTGGATTTATAATCAACTTTTAACAAGTTTATTCTCAGAAATATACATCCACTGAAATACATATTTGTTTCCTAGTACTGAAAACTAACTTCAGGGAAGGGTGCTTACAAATCGTAATATTTCTACAGTAACTGACCAAGTTTAACATCAATGCAAGTAGATTCCTATTGGATGTGATGTGTTTATTAAAGTTCATTTTTATTCAAACCTTGTACGTTATTATTTCTTCAGTTTATAGACATCATAAAATATATCCTTTCATTCACAAATTCTCAAATTTATAAATATTTGGTTCACTTTCAATCACTTCCTCCTTCAGAACACTTATATTTCTCCATGTTTCTTGACTCGTCTTTTCACTAGACTTCTTTCTAAACACATTATTTTCGATTCCATAATCATTTTTGAAGCAAAACTCATTCACTATTCATGATAAACGGTAACCCTAAGATAACCATTAGATATGTAAGTGGTTGGAATGAATGTATGTATATCAATAAATGATTTCTTCTATTTTTTCAGATATCAATACAATCCATTATTTAAATTTGGAACCAGTCATATAATTTATTCACATTATGGTCTATTAATGCATCATCTCTATATTCATGAACACAGGGTAAGCCTATTAGTATCCCCAGTACTAATTTATATCTTTTCAAAATATTTCCCCCAGAAATGGTGGAAGAAATACTCATGTCACCTGATCTTCATATACATATTATCACAGTAATATTTTGGACACAAAATGCGAAGGTCACCCTTATGATTGTACCAAAGCCTCAATGGAATGTGAACATGGATTACTAAATATATCCATGTCCAGGTTGCCTAATGCTCTCAAATGTCAATCTTATTGGTGACTACAAATTTGTTTCTTCTTAAGATTATGTATTCAACCTCAACCCTGTTGAAAATCTTTAATCCTATCATGTTATACTTTGCCAGATTTCCTAATGTCTCTATTGATGTCTGCTTTCCTACATATTTTCCCCAGTTCATCATTGAGCCTGACTCTTCACATATGGTGTCATTTATATTCACTCTCTAACCAAAACCATATTGCTAAAGAACATTTGGTCCAAATCCTAGACTCACTCTTCCTCCTAAACCTACTGACTATCTTCCTAATCCTACACACAATCCCTTTTTGACTGGATGTTCTCTTCTACATTTAATCATCTGAGGTACAGGGTCTTATGCCATTGTATATCAATTTAACTGAGACCTCGGTGCAAAACATAACTCAAGCTAAGGATCCCAATCAAGGGTCCAAATCCTTCTGGGCTTCAAATTTTACCTAGATTTCTGTTTTCATACTTATGTTTTCCCTCTATATTCTTATAAATATCGCTGGTTCCCAATACAATTATTCATCCAGCAGAATGATTTCCAACCCAAATCGAACATGCTATTAACCCTGACCATACAATATTCCCTCAATCTCACTTTACAGAAGAGCAGGGACAAAGTTGGTATTACAATACAGGAAGTTAGGAGATCTTCCACCTGCTGAGTACCTCAAAATCCATGCAGAAATTATCCCTGGAGAAGATGCAGGCAGCTATGAAGGACCTGAGAGAACAAAAGTCATATTCCATGGCAAACAACATGGTCAGGATGAAAGGATGTGTCTGAGTCAGCCTCTCTATTCTTAATGTAGGGAAGATGGACCAAACTAGGCTTGTGTGGAGAGCTGTTCCCAGGTGACTATGGTTTCTATACCATTCTAACATGTGAAAGTATCACAGGAAGTAGGGCAGCCTCCATGTCAGGAGACAATAGGAAGAAACTGTTAGGACAAAGTGGTGGCCAAGACAGTGACCTCATTCATTTTCTGAAGGTAGTGACCTCACCTCACTTCCTTGGTGATGGAGGTCTCTGAATTTTGTGATCCAGGAAGCCAGGCACCCTGAGCCAGTCCCAGTCGCAGTCACAGTGGGCTCATTTCTTTGGATTTACCAAGGACAGAGTCAGTCTTTCTTGGTACCTACTGATATAAGGGTTGCCAAATACCAAGAAAGCTCTGAAGAGGGGTCTTTCCTGAGAGCATAGGAATTGGCTCACCACTGCCTCCTTACAAATTCACAGATTTGACGAAGGAGACCAGATCTGAGACAGAAAGGCCATTTCTGGGTTACATCGTATGTCCTACCAGTCAGAGGACACTCCAGATAGTCACAGACCTACTTGGAAGAAGGAGGTGCATTTGTGGGTGTTGGTTTGTGTTTGTGGTTTTTTCTCATGATCTGAGAATAGGTAAAAAAGGAGGTTTGTTTTTTTATGGAGTGGACTGTTTCTAGTAAGTCATTTGACAAGGAGACTGTTTCTGTGTCTGTGTATCCCACTGTGTTTTTCTTTGTAGATATTAGAAAAGAAAATAGCTCATTGGGTGTGTCCTGTCTAGTAGAAAACTTCCCAGTATGCATCCTTCCCAATTAATGAATGGACTGAGGCTTGCCTTATCCATGGGCAACACCTGCTATCTACCTATGTTCTCATTTTGTTCCTGAATTCTGGCCACTCTAAAGATTAGTATCATGTATTTTTGTACAAGATACGTACCACCTCCAAGCTCTGTGACATAGCCATGTACTGGATAGCTGAAGGGAATGGCGAGCATCTCAGAAAACTCACATATCAGAGTAACCAGGAAAGTCTCCTAGGAGAAACCCTGCTTGGGGGCTTTTGATTACCTATTGTTCTGTTGCTCTGAATGTCAGAAAGGTCTTTGCCTCAGGCCAAAACTTAGTGAAGCCTGAAGAAAAGAGTTTTCAAATGGAAATGAATGGGAATCACCTGTGGCTTTTTACTTCATTGCTTTGGAAAGGGATTTGTCTGAATCAGCCTCTTGGCCCTGTGTGAGCCTGTGGTTTAGATTTTCAGCACCTGATGTATCTAGAGAAAGATCCCATGTGGGCATCCAAAACCAAAATGGAAAAATAGATCAGTCATTGTACATGAAGCCTCTCGCCTTCCTCTGTAATATTAATGACCTCCATCAAGTGAGAATAGGGATCATTTGTGTCAAATGAGTTCTTCAAAGCCCTGCAGAGGCTGGACAATAGGTGCTTGCATTTTCTCATGACTCCAATTCACACAAAGAATCTATACCCCACAGTCAGTAGGCCTCAAATTTGAGAAGTGGAGCAGTATTAACAGCAGTCCTATATGATCACTTCTGTTTCACAGGAATGTTGTCCAGGCCACCCTGACTTTAGGCAAATGAGGGGCAAGTGAGATTATTTTTGACACTGTCTTGGGCTGTGCCCCTCATGGAAACCTCCAGCTAGAGGTTATGATTAGTGTCTATATAAAAGAAGAAGAGGGCCCTGTGGGAGTGTTTTGGTTTTAATTGTTGTCATTTGTGTGGCAATTGGAAGAGATGCCTGGGTCCACCTGGGCTTGAACTCTGTTGTGATTCCCCTTAGAGACTGAGTTGTGGAACTGAGCTCAGAGAAGTATTGCCATGAATTGTGTTGAGATTTTTGGAGGCCAAGCATGAGATTCGCCATTGGAAACTGAGATCTAGGCCCAGGGTGACTTTCCACAGAGCACTGGGAATCTCAGCCAGGATATCACAAGATTTTATTTTGAAAGATTGTCAGCCATAGTTGAGAGTCAAAACACACATGGAATTCACATTGTAGACCTCAATGGGCCTGGCTTCATGTGACCTTTTGCCCACTCTTTGGGAAGCCTTGCCTGTGAGAGTTCTCCAGACCTTTCATTGAAATGAGATTCCTCACCTTTTAATGGTTCCTGTATAAATTGAATCCCACAGTGCCTCCAACTTCATTATTGAAAAATATCTAGATAAATACCATGAATTTTTTGAAATTACCATGACCAGGTTGCACTGGAGAACCTCTGGATGTCCTGTTGCTGATCATGACTGTACCAGACAGTGCCTTGATTGACTGGGTTTCATGGAAAAAGTGTAGAACATAGATGCCAGAAAGTTGGAGCCTGCAGACTAGTGGGCCTAGAGCAGTGGAGTGTAGGTGTGTGAAAAAAACATTTCTGGTGGGGCCACGTGGATCTGCCATTGGCTTAGAAATCACTTGTGACTGACATGGTACAGCCAGCAGACTGTATGTAAAGGCATCTTATTATATGGAGAGGATTCCTGCCAATGTCCAGAATCAGGTTGCTATTGTCAAGTTGAAAAGCTATGTGGGATTGAAGCCCCACTGGTGCATTTTAGTAACCCACCACACGTGAGAGTACATCCTCCAGCACTGTGTCCCAGTAGAACTCCTTGTATTTCGTGAAGCCAATACCAAACTCACAGTGCAGCAGTAAAAAACACCACGAAAGTGGATAATGACCAAATGGCTTTTCAGACAACACAGTTAGATACTTAGACCCCAGTGGCCAAAGTTTACCTACAAAGAGAGAATTCAGCACTGCTGCCTCATGTTCACTAGAAAATAAAAAACCATGTCATCCAGGTCACATAGATGGAGACCCAGAATTGATGGTCTCACTACAAAGGAAGCTAAAGCTCCTGACAACAACATATATTTTAACTGCCCAAGCTCAGAGGCAGTTTCTCAAAAAGGCTAGCAGAGCTCCATGTTTGTGGAGTGTTTACCCTCTCTCTTTTTGTAACCCGTTCTACCTCCTACAAGTTTGTGAACTCCTGAGCATTTTCCTTTCCACATATGTATTCACAGATTTTCTAACTTTTCTCCACTAATTGTTTCTTATTTGGGGCGAAGGTAATGTCAAAGCATTGTTCTGGATGAGAGTGGGAAGATTTTTGTGTAGCACATATTTGCATACACATTAGATTCATTTTCCTATTTTCCATTTGAAATACTGAATCCCTGACCCTACCCCATACCCTACTAGACTCTGACTACTAATCAAAATATGATGGAGAAAAAGAAACTTAACAGAATAGAAATACAGGCCTTTCATAGGAGTCATGGTGTATACTTGGACTTGCCTTCGGCTTTATCAATGGTATGTGTTATAAATCTAGTCAACTTTTCATTGTAATACTTCTCCATGAGTTTTTAAAATTAACACATATGTAAATTTCTGTCTCACTTTCTCTGTAGCCTATTCATCACATGTATTTTTTAATGCATCTTTAGAATTCTACCTGGTATCACATGTACATTCTTGTGAGCTTGCTTATTTTGGAAGATACAAATTGTGAGAAGAGATCGCTCCCTCTAAATACTGATGGAACTGGAAATTCTACCTATGGGTGAATTTCCTAGATGAACAGTATTATGCATAAATAAATGTTCAGTAAAATGAATATTTTTGGATACGTGGATGATATCTATTTTATTATGATTTTCGAATGGCATATATATTGCTACATTTTAATGTCTGTGTATGTGAGTATCTAATTATCTATCTATCTATCTATCTATCTATCTATCTATCTATATAGATATAGATATCTACTCTTTAGATTTTCCAAAATATGAAATATATGTGTCTTATTATACACTTTCTAAATTCACTCATGTGTGTGTATGTGGATTTATAATCAAATTTTTACAAAATAATTCTTAGAAATATTCATCCACCTTAAATACATATTTATTTCCTAGTACTGAAAACTAAATTCAGTGAATGGTGCATACAAATCGTAATATTTCCACAGTGACTGACCCAGTTTCACATCAATGCAAGTAGACACCTATGGGACCATGATGTGTATTTTGAAGTTCATTTTTATTCCACACTGATACATTACTATTTCTGCAGTTTATGGACATTATAGGATATATCCTTTCATCCACAATTTCACAAATTTATAGGCATTTGGTTCACTTTCAATCACTTCCTACTTCAGAACACATGTATTCCTCCATGTTTCTTGACTGTTCTTTTCATAAGATTCTTTCCAAACACATTATTTTTGATTTCCATAATCATTTTTGAAGCAAAACTCAGACACTCTTCATGATAAACCATAATGCTAATATTACCATTAGATGTATAACTGGTTAGAATGAATTTATGTATATCAATATAAAATTTCCTATATATTTTCAGATATCAATTCAATCCATTATTTAAAGTTTGAACCAGTTATATTATTTATTCACAGTATGGTCTATTAAGGCATCATCTCTATATTCATAGACCGATGGTATACCTATTTGTATCCCAAATACTAATTTATAAGTCTTTAAAATATTGCTTTAAGAATTGGTGGAAGAAATACTCTAGTCACCTGATATACATACACATTTTATCACAGTAATATTCCTGACACAAAATGCAACGGACACACTTATGATTGTACCAAAGCCTATATTGAAAGTGAGCATGTATTACTAACAACATCCAAGTCCTGATTAACTAATGATCTCAAATATCATTCCTATTGGTGACTACATATTTGTTTTTTCCTAAGATTAAATATTGAATCTGAACCCTGTTAAAAATGTCTTATCCTATCACTCACTTTGTACTTTGCCTGATTTCCTAATGTCTCTATTGATATCTGATTTCCTACACATTTTCCCCAGTTCATCACTGTGACTGACTCTTCAAATATGCTGACATTTACTTTCACTCTTTAACAAAAACCCTATATCTAAAGAACATTTGGTCCAATTCCTCGACTCACTGAAATGGGTTCTTCAAAGCCCTGCAGAGGGTAGCCCATAGGTGCTTGATTTTCTCATGACCCCAATTCACATAAAGAATCTATGCCCCACAGAGAGTAGGCCTCAAATTGGAGAAGTAGAGAAGTATTAATGGCAGGCCTATTTTATCACATCTGGTTCACAGAAAGGGTTTCCAGGCCACACTGAGTTTAGGCAAATAAGGGGCAAGTGAGCTTATTTTGGACACTTCCTTAGGCTGCGCCCCTCATGGAAACCTCCAGCAAGAGGTTATGATGAGAGTTTATATTGAAGAAGATGAGGGCCATGTGGGAGTGTTTTGGTTTAATTGTGGTCATTTGTGTGGTGGTTGGAAGAGATGACTGGGTCCGCATGGACTTCAACTCTGGAGTGATTCCCCTTAGAGACTGAAATGAACTCAGAGAAGTATTGACATGAATTGTGTTGGGATTTTAGGAGGCCACACATGAGAGTTGCCCTTGGAGACTGAGATCTAGGCTCAGGATAGCTGTCCAAAGAGCACTGGGAATCTCAGGCAGGATATCACATGACTTTATTCAGAAAGACGTGGCAGCCATTGTTGAGAGTCAAAACACACATGGACCTCAATTGTAGACCTCAATGGGCCTGGCTTAATGTGACCTTTTGGCCACTCTTTGGGAAACCTTGCCTCTGAGAGTTCTCCCGAGCTTTAATTGAAATAAGCTTCCTCACCATTTCATGGTTCCTGAATAAATTGAAAGCCACAGTGCCTCCAACTTCATCCTTGAAAATTGGCTAGATAAATACCATGAATTTTTTAAATTTCCATGAACAGATGGCACTGGAGAACCTTTGGATATCTGTTGCTGATCATGAGTGTACCAGACATTGCATTGATTGACTGGGTTTCATGAAAATGGTGAGAACAGAGGTGCCAGAAAGTTGGAGCCTGCTGATTAGTGGGCCCAGAGCAGTGGTGGGCAGGTGTATGATAAAACATCTCTCCTGGGGACACGTGGTTCTGCCATTGGTTTCCGAATGACTTGTGACTGACATGTTGCAGCCAGCAGAACCTTACAAGTAAAGGGACCTTGTTATATGGAGAGGTTTCAGGGCAATGTTCAGAATCAGGTTGCTATGGACATGGGTGCAAGCTTTTTGGGATAGAAGCCTGGTTGGTGCATTCTCCTGCATACCCTCAACCACTACACGTGAGAGTACTCCCTCTAGCACTGTGTCCCAGTTTTTCTCCTTGTATTACGTGAAGCCAATACCAAACTCCCAGTGCAGCAGTAAGAAACACCACGAAAAGTGGAGTATGACCAAATGGCTTCACAGATCACATGGTTAGACACTTAGACCCCAGTGTCCTCAGTTTACTAACAAAGGGAAAATTCAGAACTTCTTCCTCATGTTCAATAGCATATAAGGAACCATGTCATCCAGGTCACATAGATGACAACCCAGGTTTGATGGTCTCAATACAAAGGAAGCTAAAGCTCCTGACAACAACAAATTTTTCAAGGGCCCAAACTCAGAGGCAGTTTCTCAAAAACTCATTAGGCCACCAGAGTTCCATGTTTGTGGAGTGTTTACCCTGTACCTTACTTTTGGAAATTCCTCTACCACCTCCAAGGTTGTGAACCCCTGAGCATTTTCTTTTCCAGATATATATTCACAGATTTTCAAACTCTTCTCCACTAATTGTGTATTACTTGTGGCGAAGGAAATATCAAGGCATTGTTTTGGAGGACAGTGGGAAGATTTTTGTCTAGCAAATATTTGCATACACATTAGATTCATTTTCCTATTTTCCATTAGAAATACTGAATCCCTGTCACTAACCCATACCCTACTAGACTCTGACTACTAATCTTAATATGATGTAGAAAAAGAAACCTAACAGAATAGAAATACAGGCCGTACATAGGAGGCATGGTGTATACTAGGACTTGCCTTCTGCTTTATCAAGTGTGTGTGTTATAAATCTAGTCAACTTTTTATTGTAATACTTCTCCATGAGTTTTTAAAGTTAACACATATGTACATTTCTGTCTCCCTTTCTCTGTAGCCTATTCATCTCATGAAATTTATTATGCATATTTAGTATCCTACCTGGTATCACACGTACATTCTTGTGAGCTTGCTGTTTTAGGATGATACAGATTGTGAGAAGAGATCACTCCCCCTAAATACTGATGGAACTGAAAATTCAACGTATTGGTGAATTTCCTAGATGAACAGCATTATACATAAATCCATGCTCAGTAAAAAGAATATTTTTGGATATGAGGATGATATATATTTCATAATGAATTTTGATTGGCATACATATTACTACATTTTAATGTCTGTGTTTGTATCTATATATATATATATTTTTTTTCTCCAGATTATTCAAAATATGAAATATATGTGTCTTATTATACACTCATTAATTTAACTCATGTTCCTATATGTGGATTTATAATCAAATTTTCACAAGATTATTCTCAGAAATATTCATCCACATGAAATACATATTTATTTCCAAGTACTGAAAACTAACTTTGGTGAATGGTGCTTACAAATACTAATATTTGTACAGTAACTGACCCAGTTTAACATCAATGCAAGTAAAATCCTATGGGACATGATGTGTATTTTGAAGTTCATTCTTATTCAACACTGGTACATTACAATTTCTTCAGTTTATGGACATCATAGGATAATACTTTTCATCCACAAGTTCACAAATCTGTACGCATTTGGTTCACTTGCAATTACTTGCTGTTTCAGAACATATGTATTCCTCCATGTTTCTTGAGTGTTCTTTGCATGAGATTATTTCCAAACATATTATTTTCGATTTCCATAATCATTTTTGAAGCAAAACTCCCACACTCTTCATCATAAACCATAGTGCTAAAATTACCATTAGATGTATAACTGGTTAGAATGAACTTATGTATATCAATATAAGATTTCCTATATATTTTCAGATATCAATTCAATCAATTATTTAAAGTTTGATCCAGTTATATTATTTATTTACAGTATGGTCTATTAAGGCATCATCTTTATAATCATAGGCACAGGGTACACGTACTTGTGTCCCCAATACTAACTTATCAGTCTTAAAATGTTGCTTTCAGAAATAGTTGAAGAAATACTGTAGTCACCTGATATACATTTACATTTCAACACAGTAATATTCCTGACAAAAAATGCAAAGGACACCCTTATGATTGTACCAAAGCCTAAATTTAATGTGAGCATGTATTACTAACAACATCCATGTCCTGATTAACTAATGATCTCAAATATCATTCCTATTAGTGACTACATATTTGTTTCTTCCTAAGATTATATATTCAAACTCAACCATGTTAAAAACATCTTATCCTATCACTCACTTTGTACTTTCCCTGATTTCCTAATGTCTCTATTGATATCTGCTTTCCTACACATTTTCCCCAGTTCATCACTGTGACTGACTCTTCACATATGCTGACATTTACATTCACTCTCTAACCAAAACCCTATATCTAAATAACTTTTCGAACTATCTCTTTTTGTCTGGACGATCTCTTCCTCATTCAGTCATCCAAGGTACAAGGTCCTATACCATTGTATATCGATTTATCTGAGACAACTTTGCGGAAATAATTCAAAGCTAAGTATCCCAATCAAGGGCCCAATGTTCATCTGGGTTTGAAATCTTTCCTAGATTTCTGTTTTCATACTTATATTACACCTATATATGCTTGTAATATCGGAGGTTCCCAATACCATTATTCATCTCACAGAATGATTCCTAACCCAAATCGAACATGCTATTAACCCTAACCATGCACTGTTCCCTCAATTTAACTTTACGAAGAGCAGGGACAGAGTTGGTGTTATAATACAGGTAGATAGGGGATCTTCCACCTGTTGAGAACCTCAAGTTCCATGCAGAAATAAACCCTGGAGAAGATGTAGGCAGCTATGAAGAACCTGAGAGAGCAACAGATATCTCCCTTGGTAAAATACCTGGTCAGGATGAAGCGATGTGTCTGAATAAGCCTCTCTCTTCTTAATGTAGAGAAGATGGACCAAACCAGGTCTGTGTGGAGAGCTGTTAACATGTGCCTATGGTTGATATACCATTCTATCTTGTGAATGTGACACAGGAAGTAGGGGCAGCCTCTCTCTCATGGGACCCTTGGAAGCAAATTTAGGATAAAGTGGTTGCCAAGATAGTGACCTCATTCGGTTCCTGAAGGAAGTGACCTACCTCACTTCCTTGGTGATGGAACTCTCTGAACTTGGGATCCAGGAAGCCAGGCACTCAGAGCCAGTCCCAGTCCCAGTCCCAGTGGGTTCACTTGTTTGGATTTACCAAGGACAAAGTCGGTCTTTCTTGGTACATACTGATGTGTGGATGGCTAAATGCCAGGAAAGCTCTGAAGAGGGGCCTTTCCTGAGAAAGCAGGTAGTGACTCACTGATTGATGCTGACAACTTTACAGAGTTGGTAAAGGAGACCTGATCTGAGACAGGAAAGTCCATTTCGAGGGAGCAGAGTAAGGCCCACCAGTCTGAGGACACTCTGGATAGTCACAGACCTACTTGGGTAATGGAGGTGCCTTTGTGGGTGTTGGTGTGAATTTGTAGTTTTGTATCATGTTCTGAGAATAGGTAGGAAAGGCAGTATGTTTGGTTTGGAGTGGACTGTTTTTGGTAAGTCATTTGACATGGCGAGTGTTTCTATGTTTGTGTTTCCCACTTTTTCCGTGGTTGTAGATATTAGAAAAGTGAATGCATCAATGGATGTGTCCTGTCTAGTAGAAAGCATCTCAGCACACATCCTGCCCAATTTATGAATGGACTGTGGCTTGCCTTATATGGGCAACACCTACTTCTTTCCTTAGTTCCTGTTTTCTTCCTGAATTCTGGCCACTCTCCAGAATAGGCTCATGTTTTTTTGTCCAAGATATGGACCTCTGTCGAGTTCTGTGACATGGCCATGTACTGGATAGATAAAGGGAATTGGGAGCATCTCAGAAAACTCGGATATCAGTGTGACCAGTAAAGTCTCAGTGGAGAAACCCTGCTTTGTGCCTTTTGCTAACCTACTGTTCTGTTGACCTTAATGTCAGGAAGGTCTTTTCCTCAGGCCACCATTTTGTGAAGCCTGAAAAAAACTGCTTTCAATTGGAAATGAATGAGCATCACCTGTGGCTCTTTGCTTAATTGCTTTGGAAAGGGATGTGTCTGAATCATCCTTTCAGCTCTGAGAGAGGCTGTGGCTTTGATTTTCAGCACCTGATGGATCTAAAGAAAGATCCCATGTGTGCATCCAAAACCAAAATGGCAAAAAGATCAGTCATTGTGGATGAAGTCTCTTGCTTCCTCTGTTAGGTTCCTGACCTCCATCAAGTAAGTAGAGAGATCCTTTGAGACAAATGAGTTCTTCAAAGCCCTGCAGCAGTGCTTGGGTTCTCACATGACTCCAAATCACATAAAGAATCTATACCTCACAGTCAGTAGGCTTCAAAATGAAGAAACAGAGCAGTATTACTGGCAGGCCTATTTGATCAATCCTGGTTTACAGGAAGGGTGTCCAGGAAACCCTGACTTTAGGAAAATGAGGGGAAAGGGAACTTATTTTGGACACTGTCTTGGGCTGCGCCCCTTATGGAAACCTCCAGCCAGAGGTTATGATGAATGTCTACATGGAAGAAAATGAGGGCCATGTGGGAGTATTTTGGTTTTAATTGAACATATTATTAACCCTAACCATACACTGTTCCCTCAATCTAAGTGTTCAGAAAAGCAGGGAAAGGTTTGGTCTTACAATACAGGAATGCAGGGGATCTTCCACCTGCTGAAAACTTCAAAGTTCCATGCAGAAATGATCCCTGGAGAAGATGTAGGCAGCTATGAAGGACATGATAGAGCAAAAGGCATCTTCCATGGCAAACAACCTGGTCAGGATGAAGGGTTGTGTCTGAATCAGATTCTCTCTTCTTAAGGTAGAGGAGATGAACCAAACTAGGCCTTTGTGGAGAGCTGTTCCCAGGTGACTATGGTTTCTATACTATTCTAACTTGTGAAAGTGTCACAGGTAGTAGGGACATCCTCCATGTTATGAGACCTTAGGAAGCAAATGTTAGGACAAATTGGTTGCCAAGGCAGTGACCTCATTCAGTTACTAAAGGAAGTGACCTCACCTCACATCCTTGTTGATGGAACTCTCCAAATTTGGGTTCCAGGAAGCCAGGCACCAAGACCCAGTCCCAGCACCAGTTCCAGTGTTCTCACTTGTTTGGATTTTCCGAGGACAGAGTCAGTCTTTTGTGGTACCTACTTATGTGAGAATGGCCAAATTCCAGAAAAATTCTGAAGAGCGGCCCTTCCGGAGAAAACAGGTAGAGGCTCACTGCTGGCTCCTGAAAACTTCACAGAGTTGACCAAGGAGCCCAGTTCTGGGGAACATAGTATGGCCCTCTGGTCAGAGGACACTCTGGATAGTTCCAGACCTACTTGGGGGAAGGAGGTGCCTTTGTGGTTGTGGGTATGGGTTTGTGGTTTTTTCTTTTGTTCTGAGAATAGTTAGGAAAGGGGGTGTGTTTGGTTTGGAGTGGAGTGTTTCTAGTTAGTCCTTTGACAAGGCGAGTGTTTTTAGGTCTGTGTATCCCACTGTGTCCGTGGTTGTAGACATTAGAAAAGAGAATGCCTCAATGGTGTATCCTCTCAAGGAGAAAACTTCCCAGCATTCATCCGGCACAATTTATAAATGGAGTGTGGCTTGCCTTATCAATGGGCAACACCAACTATCTTCCTACGTTCCTATTTTCTTCCTGAATTCTGGCCACTCTCCAGAATAGGCTCATGATTTTGTGTCCAATATATGAACCACTTCCAAGATCTGTGACATGGCCATATACTGGATAGCTGAAGGGAATGGCAAGCATCTCAGAAAACTCAGATATCAGTGTAGCCAGTAAAGTCTCAGTGGAGAAACCCTGCTTTGGGCCTTTTGATTACCTATTGTTATGTTGCCCTGAATATCAGGAAAGTCTTTGTCTCAGGACACCCCTTTGTGAAGCCTGAAGAAAACAGTTTTCACATGGAAATGAATGGGTATTACCTTTGTGTTTACAATAAAACCTTCACAGATTTGGCTCTCATTAAGTTAAAAATACTTTTAAATTGCATCTCAGTGTAAAAAGTAACATGGAACTGTACATATCTTATTGATAACAAGTCCAATTATAGAACACAAATGATATACATAAATCTCCCCACATGTTTTTCTTTTAAGCCTAGAATTACCATACAACCTTAGAACACCAGCTTGATACAATGGTCTTTGGAAGCTTCTACCTTACAGACTTGTATACCTGGAAGATATGAACACATTAACACCACAATTACATTGATGTTTTTGTATTAAACAAGTTTAGATTTTAAAGAAATAACATGGCTCAATTTTATAAAAACAGTACTTGTTTTACCAGCTGTTTATTTTTTTAAGATTACTTGCTCAAAACTTACACATATAACCAAGTTACACAAACCTTTTTTTATTATTTACTTAAACCCCTTTAATTACTTAATCATATAGACTCTCTTATCCAGAAACACATTTTTCCTCTATTAGATCTATATCTGGAACCTTTTAGTTTCTCTTTTTCATCTACTAACCTCTTTCTGTTCACATTTCAATACAATACTTGTAAATTTCTGAATTTAGGCAGATTATTTTATAGACATCTACATTTTATTAGGGCCTTTTTGAAAACCTAGAAAACTTATTGGCCTAATTTTAAAGACATCTTTATTTTTATCTGTTTACCCAATTTGAATTAAAACATATGAATCACGTGAATCAAAGACATTTGGATACATTCTTAAATTTTTCATGAGTGCTCCTCATCTGTCAATTGTCATATCACTGCATGATATATGGACATACACACATACAGACATACCAACATACAACACGTAACACAAATGTAACACATAACACAATAATAAAAGCCTTGTAGCTTTTTCAGGTGAAATCTCCATTGAAATGCTAAAAACTCCAGAGTCGATCAAAAATAGAACTGATCAGAAAACATTAACCCATCAGCAGAATCAAGATCATGAGTTCAAAAAAAAAATACAGAATCTAAGAAAAGCAAGAGTCCTAAAAAAGATGACTGGCCAGTAATTAGTAAATACCGTATAATATAATTTTTTGGTTAGGTCTAGTTTGAGTTCAGGTAAAAAGACACATTTACTCTTTTTTATCTGTCTCCTGCTGAGTGCTGCAGGCTTCTTTTATTTGCATATCAACTTAAGTCCTTGCTGAGGTCTGGAAAACTGAAAAGACTGGAATTCGTAGCAGAAACCTCAGGCCTAAGGCATTTTAGCTATAAGTCATAATTTCCAGGTTTGGATGTTGAAAATTTTGATGCAAGTTTAAGATGTAATTCTCAAAATTTTATATCTTTAGATTTTTCTACACTAGAAAAACTTGCTCACACAAAACTGAAAATAGGATCATTTTTTGATAATATTAAAGCCACCATCAGAAGAAGTTTCTATAGGATCGTTAAGCCCCTTTCTTTGTTATGAAGTTTCTAATAGTATTAAGTTACATTAAATTGGCTGAAAATTTTTTAAAAAGAACCACACACTACCATGTGTATCCGAAATTAAGCTTTAAAAATTTCCAAGACTGTTGCTAATTAATGTCATTTCAATAAGCCAGACCAACGTTTTAATTTAGTACCATTTTTTAAAATCTTACACACTGATGGGAATAGATACCATATCATAATTTATTATCTCTTCCCAAGTTAATGCACTGGTATATCTAGTGAAATTTTTTCAGGCTGCCTAGTTCAAAATTAAAACTCTTTAATTATTTTTTATCCTAAGTATTTAAGTTTCCTAGCATGAACTACCTGAAATCAAACTAAACAATTGTTTAAACCCAACTTTTAACTGTAACATAGTGCAATGCTTTAGAAACCCATTTAGATACGAGATGGTTAAAATAAAAAAAAAATCATTTTTAGATACACATTCACCCTAGATCATCCCCAAGAAAAAATCTATAATATCAACATATTAATGCATTCATTGTCCCTTTTGTTAAGTAAACAGAGGTGGAGAAATCCTTAAAGTGCACGTAAGGAATAAGGGAGTTCCCCACAGCAAAATGGCTCTGTCAGCTGCTGGGAGTCCCTTAGCCTCACCATTTACTTACAGGATTAGTTCCTCTGGTTTGCTTTGACCCCAGGCACCAGGCATATTCTATGTCTCCCAACTTTGCAGTAGTCAGCTCCCAAAAATTTCAACCTCTGCTTGCAGTTGTTTTGAGTGCTAGGCTTCCCCAAGAGGGCAGAGTGGGGTTTATTTAAAGTCCCCTCTGGGGTGTCAAAATTTATGACTGAAGGCTTGGTTCCCATCCCAAAGCCAATTAATGCCAATTTAATAATGAGGACAGGGTTTTGAGAAAAGTTTAAGCGAGATATCAAAGTTCTTTGACCCCAGACATTTCCCTCTGCAGTGGGCATGCTCAAGCCAACTACGGGAAGAAAAAAATCACTGCTTCCGTAATCTTGCTTAACAAAGGGGAGTAAAGTTTATCAAAGTTCTTTAAAACACAGCTAAGAGAGGTGCAAAAGGTGAGAACAGAAAAACTGGCGGTTCTATTGACTTTTGGTCCCTCACAGGAGAAGCATTAGTTTAAAATTTAGCTAAAGTAACTTCCACATATGTAAGGCAGGTTGGAACTCGGGACTCTGCATCGGTCCAAACAATGCCATCACATTTAACAGAAACTCAGATAAAAAGACACACAAAGACCATCATGCAGCTCCCGTTTGTTCACAACCCCAAGATCTACAATCTTGTGACTCAGGGAGAATGGAGGGAAGAGGGGAAGGAGTAGAAGGTTTGAGTGATAGGATCCTGGGTGACGGTGTCGGATTGGAGGCAGGGACCAGGAAAGGCTTCAAGGACAGAGGCATGGAATGGCTTTGTCCCATAATGAGAGTTTCTCAAACAGAGACAAGGACAATACAAACGTGACACAAACATGTACACACAGGTAACATTTAACACGAGTTCAGAAGTAAAGATTAGAACCTAGTAACTGGCAAAACCTGATGGGTTAGACCACAAAGACAGACAGTGAATTCAACCTGAGAGAAAAAAGTAGCCAGCAAGATATGATGGGTTGGCAGCAGAGTCACCTAATGTGGGCTCATCCGTCCCTCCTCACCCAATGAGGGCACATCCATCACTCCCTGAGTCCTCCAAGGCATCCCTTGCGAGGACGTGGTCTGTGGCTTTAGGACACGTTTGTCCACCACTGACAGGGGGAACTTACGTTCTCCGCTGGCAGCCACTCTGCCAACCCAAACCAAAAACGGAAAAACGGAACCTGAACAAAAAGCTCTGAGCGATCGCAAGGAAAAATGGAAAGAAGCGCCTTACTTACCCCCAGAGGGGTCTGTTGGGGTGTCCTTGTCCTATGCTGCGTGATTCCCGGCCAACGCACCAAATGTAAGGATCCGGTGAACGTCGGAGGAAGAGACCACCAAGAGACCACAGCTCATGCAACAGAAAAAGGCGTTCATTGAGGATCCAATCCAGCATGCTGGGGCTACATGCTCACTCAAGAAGGGAGAGCAGCCCAGATCCCCGAGCAGGGGTTGAGCAGTGCTTAAGTACACTTTTTGGGGAGGGCGGGACTTTACATATATCACAGTCTCCTTTAAGAAATCAACATACACCGCAGAAAAATCAAACAACAATTCCTAAACATGATTAGTTCACTCATTGGCAGGAACAGGTGAGGCAGGAGTGATAGGTCAGTTCTAAAGCGAGGTACACATTCAAACAGATTGCTTTAGGCCTTGCAATGCCTATGTGCCAGGCCACACAGGGTCCTAGGTTATTAAATAACCAGGCGGTCAGGGGGAATATTTACTGGGCAGTCGGGAATTGTACTACAAGCTACAGGAATTTCAGGTTTTGCATGTAGCATAGGAACTTAACAATACCTGGTCCTTTACATTTTAACTCAGGCCTTGCAGCTTAGAAACTTTACAAAACCCAGTCTTTTACACTTCAACTTTTACACTTTAATTTCAATTTATTTTACCCTTTCAGATCACTCCTGGTGGACAAGAAGGGTGTCCAAGCCACCCTGAATTTAGGCAAATGAGTGGCAAGGGAGCTTATTTGGGACACTGTCTTGGGCTGTGCCCCTCATGGAAACCTCCAGCCAGATGTTATGATGAGTGCCTTTATAGAAGAAGAGGAGGGCCATGTGAGAGTGTTTTGGTATTAATTGTGGTCATTTGTGTGACGGTTGGAAGAGATGAGTGGGTCCACCTGGGCTTGAATTCTTGTGGGATTCCCCTTAGAGACTGACTTCTGGAACTGAACTCAGAGAAGTATTGCCATGAATTGTGGTGATATTTTAGGAGGCCAAGCATGAGAGTCGCCCTTGGAAACTAAGATCAAGGACGAGGGTGGATTTCCACAGAGCACTGAGAATTTCAGCCAAGATATCCCATGATTTTATTCTTAAAGACTTGGTAGCCATAGTTGAGAGTCAAAACACACATGGACCTCACATTGTAGACCTCAATGGGCCTGGCTATATCTAACCTTTTGGTCACTCTTTGGGAAGCCTTGCCTATGAGAGTTCTCCAGAGTTTCATTCAAATGAGCTTCCTCAACATTTAATGGTTCTTGAAACCCACAGTGCATACAAACACAATAGAAATACAAGCAGTTCAGAAGAGGCATGGTGTATAGTTGGACTTTCCTTTTGCATTATGTAGGGTAGGTGTTATAAATCTAGTTAATTTTTAATTGAAATAGTTCTCCTTGTGTTTTTTAAGTTAATAAATATGTGAATTCCTCTATCCCTTTCTCTGTAGCCTATTCATCACATGTATTTTTATATAAACATATAGAATCCTACCTGGTATCACATATACATTCTTGTGAGGTGGTTGACATGGCAGATACAAATTATGACAAGAGATCACTCCTCCTAAATGCTATTGGATCTTAAAATTCAACCTAAGGGTAACCTTTCTAGTTTAACAACGTTATTCATAAATCCATGTTCAGTAAAATTAATATTTTTGGATCTGTGGACGATATATATTTCATCATGAATTTCAATTGGCATATATATTGCCACTTTATAATGTCTGTGTGTGTTTTGCTCTTTGCTTAATTGCTTTGGAAAGGGATGTGTCTGAATCAGCCTCTTGGCCCTGTGTGAGGCTGTGGCTTAGATTTTCAGCACCTGATGGATCTAAAGAAAGATCCCATGGGTGCATCCAAAACCAAAATGGCCAAAAGAGCAGTTATTGTGGATGAAGACTCTCACCTTCTTCTCTAAGATTCCTGACATCCATCAAGTGAAAATAGGGATCCTTTGGGTCAAATGAGTTCTTTAAAGCCCTGCAGAGTTTAGCCCATAGGTGCTTGGGTTTTCTCATGAATCCAGTTTACATAAAGATTCTAAACCCCACAGTCAGTAGGCATCAAATTGGAGAAGCCAAGGAGTATTAACGGCAGGCGTATTTGATCACTCCTGGTTCACAGTCAGGATTTCCAGGCCACACTGACTTTAGGCAAATGAGGGGCAAGAAAGGTTATTTTGGACACTGTATTGTCCTGTGCCCCTCATGGAAACCTCCATCCAGATGTTATGATGAGTGTCTACATGAAATAAGATAAGGGGCATGTGGGAGCATTTTGTTTTGAATTGTGGTAATTTGTTTGGTGCTTGGAACAGATGACTGGGTCCACCTGGGCTTGAACTCTGGTATGATTCCCCTGAGAGACTGAATTCTGGAAGTGACATAAGAGAAGTATTGTCATGAATTGTGTTTGGATTTTACTAGGCCATGCAACCAACATCTCAGGTATTAATTGTGGTGCAGGGAGATCTAGGTGCAGGGTGGCTTTGCCCACAGCACTGGGAATCTCAGCCTGGATATCACATGATTTTATTCTGAAATTCTTTAAAGCCACACTTGAGAGTCAAAACACATATGGACCTCACATTGTATACCTCAATGGGCCTGACTTCATGTTACCTTTTGGCCACTCTTTGGGAAGCCTTGCCTGTGAGTGTTCTCAAGATCTTTCATTGATATGAGCTTCTTCAACATTTAATGGTTCCTGAATGAATTGAAACCCACAGAGCCTCCAACTTTATCCTCGAAAAATGGCTTGATAAATACCATGAAATTTTTGAAATTCCCATCACCAGGTGGCACTGGAAAACTTTTGGATGTCCTGTTGCTGATCATGAGTGTATCAGACAGTGCCTTGACTGACTGGGTTTCATGAAAATTGTGTAGAACAGTGATGCCAGTAAGTTGGAGCCTGTTCATTAGTGGGCCTAGAGCAGTGGTGTGAAGGTGTGTGAAAAAACATGTGTGTTGGGGCATGTGGATCTGCCATTGGCTTCCAATTGCCTTGTGATTGACAGGGTACAGCCAGCAGACCCTTATATGTAAAGGCATCTTGTTATATGGATTGGTTTCTGGGAAATGTTCAGAATCAGGTTGCTATGGACAAAGGGGCAACCTATGTGGGACAGAATCCTGGTTGGTGCATTCTCATGCAGACCGTGTCCCTCCACACGTGACAGAACTCCCTCCAGCACTGTGTCCCAGTTGAACTCCTTGTATTTCATGAAGCAAATACCAAACTCCCAGTGCACCAGCAAGAAACACCACGAAAATTGGAGGATGACCAAATGGCTTCACAGTCAACCCGGGGAGACACTTACACCCCAGTGGCCATATTTTAACTACAAAAGGAGTATTCAGCACTGCTGCCTCATTTTTATTGGAAAATTAGAAACAATGTCCTTTAGGTCACATATTTGCACACCCAGATTTGATGGTCACACAACAAAGGAAGCTAAAGCTCCTGACAACAACATGTATTTTAAGAGCCCAACCTCAGAGAGTTTCTCAAGAAGTCTTTACACAAGCAGAGCTCAATGTTTGTGGAGTGTTTACCCTGTCCCTTACTATTGGAAACTCCTCTACCACCTACAAGTTTGTGAACTCCTGAGCATTTTTTATTCCTGATATGTATTTACAGATTTTCTAACTTTTCTCCTTTATTGTATCTTACTTGGAACTAAGGTAATGCCAAGGCAATCTTCTGGATGAGAGTGTGAATATTTTTGTGTAGCACATATTTGCATACCCTTTAGAGTCATTTTCCAATTTTCCATTCGAAATACTGAATCCCTGACACTAACGCATACCCTAATAAACTCTGACTACTACTCCTAATATGATGGAGAAAAATAACACAAACAGAATAGGAATACTAGCAGTTCAGAGGAATCATGGTGTATAGTTGGACTTGTTTTTTGCATGATTAATTGTAGGTGTTATAAATCTAGTCAATTTTTAATTGAAATAGTTCTCCATGTGTTTTTAATGTTAACAAATATGTGAATTCCTCTCTCCCTTTCTCTGTAGCCTATTCAGCACATGTATTTTTAAATGCACATATAGAACACTACCTGGTATCACACCTACATTCTTGTGAGGAGGCTAATTTGGCAAATACAATTTGTGAGAAATGATCACTCCTGTTAAACTCTGTTGGAACTGAAAATTTAACCTAGGGGTGTGTTTCCTAGAAGAACAACATTATACATAAATCCATGTTCTAAAAGAAATAATTTTGCATGTGTGGAAGATATATATTTCATGATAAATTTCGATTGCTAATTTATTGTCTGTGTGTGTTTTTTTTTGTATATATATATATACACTCTCCAGATTTTTCAAAATATGAAATATATGTGTCTTATATACACTCACTAAATTCATTCATGTTCATGTATATGGATTTATAATCAACTTTTCACAAGATCATTCTCAGAAATATTCATCCACCTGAAATACATATTGTTTGCAGTACTAAAAACTAACTTCAGTTAATGTTGCATACAAATACTAATACTTCTACAGTAACTGACCCAGTTTAACATCAATGCAAGTACATTCCTATGTGACATGATGTGTATTTTGAAATTTATTTTAATTCAACACTGGTACATTACTATTTCTTCAATTTATGCACATCATAGGATACATATTTCATCCACAAGTTAGCAAACTTATAGGCATTTGTTTCACTTTCAATCACTTCCTGCTTCAGAACACATGGATTCTTCCAGGTTTCTTGACTGGTCTTACATTATTTTTGATTTCCTTTATCACTTTTGAAGCAAAACTGACACTCACTTTATGATAAACCATAACTATAATATCACCATTAGATGTATAACTGGTTGGAAGGAATGATTTCATATCAATATAGTATTTCTTATATATATTCTGATATCAGTTTAATCCATTATTTAAAGTGGAACCAGTTATATTATGTATTCACTATGTGGTCTATTCATGCATTATCTCTATATTCATAGACACAGGGTACACCTCTTAGTATGCCCAATACTAATTTATTCTTCTTCTAAATATTGCTCCCAGAAATGGTGGAAGAAATACTCATGTCACCTGATCTACATATGCATGTTACCACAGTAATATTCTGGACACAAAATGCAAAAGTCACACGTATGATTGTACCAAAGCCTAAATGGAAACTGAAGATGGATTACTAAAAACATCCATATCCAGGTTGCCTAATGCTCTCAAATGTCAATCCTATTGGTGACCACATTTTTGTTTCTTCCTAAGATTATATATTCAACCTCAAAACTGTTGGAAATGTCTAGTTTTTTCACTCACTTTATACTTTGCCTGATTTCCTAATGTCTCTATTGATATCTACTTTCCTACATATTTTTCCCAGTTCAACATTGTGACTGACCCTTCACATGTGATGACATTGACATTCACTCTCTAACCAAAACCCTATTGCTAATGAACTTTGGTCCAAATCCTATACTCTATCTTCTTCCGAAACATACTGACTATCTTCCTGATCCTATCGACTATCCCTTTTTGAGTGGATGTACTCTACTACATTCAATCATCCGAGGTACAAGGTCCTATGCCATTGTATATCGATTTTTCTGAAATATGTATGCAGAACGTAATTCAAAGCTACGTGTCCCAATCTATTGCCCAATGCACTTCTGAGCTTCAAATCTTACCTAGATTTCTGTTTCCATACTTATATTTAACCACTATATTTCTATATATTGCAGGTTCCCAATACCATTATTCATCCCGCAGAATGATTCCTAACCCAAATCGAACCTGTTATTAACCCTAACCATACACTGTTGCCTCAATCTAACATTACAAAAGAGCAGGGACAGGGCTATTCTTTCAATAAGGGATGTAGGTGATCTTCCAACTGCTGAGAACCTCAAAGTTCGATGTAGAAATTATCCCTGGAGAAGATGTAGGCAGCTATGAAGGACCTGAATGAGCAAAATCCATCTTCCATGGCAAACAACCTGCACAGGACGAAGGGATGTGTATGCATCAGACTCTCTCTTCTTAATGTAGAGAAGATGGACCTAACCAGGCCATCGTGGAGAGCTGTTCCATGGTGTCTATTTTGATATACCATTCTAACTAGTCAAATTGTCACAGGAAGTAGGGGCACCCTCCAACTCATGGGACCATTGTAAGCAATTGTTAGGACAAAGTTGTTGCCAAGGCAGTGGCCTCATTCAGTTCCAAAGAAAGTGACATACCTCATTTTCTTGGTGATGGAACTCTCTGAAATTGGGATGCAAGAAGCCAGGCACCAAGAGCCAGTCCCAGTCCCAGTCCCAGTGGGCTCACTTGTTTGGATTTACCAAGTACAGAGTCAGACCTTCTTGGTACCTACTGATGTGAGGATGGCCAAATGCCAGTAGAGCTCTGAAGAGGGGCCTTTCTTGAGACAGCAGGTTGTGGCTAACCACTGGCTCCTCCCAGAATAACAGAGTTGGCCAAGGAGACAAGATCTGAGACCAGACAGGCCATTTCGAGTGGAACATAGTATGGCCCACCAGTCAGAGGACACTCCAGATAGTTAAAGACCTATTTTTGGGAAGGAGGTGCCTTTTTGGTTGTGGGTGTGAGTTTGTGGTTTTGTTTCATGTTCTGAGAATAGGTAGGAAAGGTGGTTGGTTTGGTTTGGAGTCGACTTTTTCTAGTAAGTCTTTAGACAAGGCGAGTGTTTCTATGTCTGTGTAGCCACTGTGTCCGTGGTTTTAGACATTAGAAACGAGAATGCATCAATGGAGGTGTCCTGTCTAGTAGAAAGATTCACAGCATTCATCCTGCACAATTGATTAATGGACTGTTGCTTGCCTTATGGATGGGAAACACCTACTAACTTCCTAAGTTGCTGTTTTCTTCCTGAATTCTGGCCACTCTCCAGAATAGTATCATGGTTTATTGTTCAAGATATGTACCACCTCCAAACTCTGTGACATGGCCATGTCCTTGATAGCTGAAGGGAATGGGAACATCTCAGAAAACTCAGATACCAGTGTGACCAGTAAAGTCTCAGTGGAGAAACCCTGCTTGGCTCCATTTGCTTATCTATGTTTCTGTTGCCTTGAATGTCAGGAAGGTCTTTGTCTCAGGCCACCCCTTTGTGAAGCCTGAAGAAATAGTTTTCAAATGGAAATGAATGGGCATCACCTGTGGCTCTTTGCTTAATTGCTCTGGAAAGGGATGTGTCTTAATCAGACACTAGGCCCTGTTTGAGGCTGTGGCTAAAATTCTCAGCTCCTGATAGATCTAAAGAAGATCCCATGTGTGCATCCAAACCAAAATGGCAAAAAATCTGTCATTGTGGATGAAGTCTCTTGCCTTCTTCTGTTTGGTTCCTGACCTCCATCAAGTGAGAATAGGGATCCTTTGGATCAAATGAGTTCTTCAAATTCCTGCGGAACTGCTTGGGTTGTCTCATGATGCCAAATCACATAAAGAATCTATACCTGACAGTCAGTAGGCCTCAAATTGGAGAAGCAGAGCAGTATTTATGGCAGGCCTATTTGATCACTCCTGGTTCATAAGAAGGGTGAACAGGCCACCTTACTTTGGACATATCAGGGGCAAGGGTGCATTATTTGGACACTGTCTTGGGCTGCGCCACTCTTGGAAACCTGCAGCCAGAGTTAATGATGAGTGTTTATATGGTTAAAGATAAGGGCAATGTGGGAATGTTTTGGTTTTAAATGTGGTCATTTTTGTGGCGTTTGGAATAGATGACTGGGTCCACATGGGCTTGAACTCTGGTGTGATTCCCCTTAGAAACTGAGTTCTGAAACTGACCTCAGAGAAGTATTGCCATGAGTTGTGTTGGGATTGTAGGAGGCCATGCATAAGAGTCGCCCTTGAAACCTGAGATCTAGGCCCAGGAAAGCTTTCAACAGAGCACTGAGAATCTCAGCAAGGATATCACATGATTTTATTCTGAAAAACTTGGCAGCCACAGTTAAGAGTCAAAACACACAAGGACCTCACATTATAGACCTTAAAGGGCCTGGCTTCATGTGACCTTTTGGGCACACTCTGAGAAGCCTTGCCTGTGAGAGTTCCTCAGAGCTTTCATCGAAATGAGCTTCCTCACCATTTAATGGTTCTGGGATGAATGGAAACCCCAAAGTGCCTTCAACTTCATTCTTGAAAAATGGATAGATAAATATCAAAAAATTTTTGAAATTCCCAATGACCAGGTGGCACTGGATAACCATTGGATGTCCCATTGCTGATCATGAGTGTACCAGACAGTGCCTTGATTTACTGGGTTTCTTGAAAATGGTGTAGAACAGAGATGCCAGTAAGTTAGAGCGTGCTGAGTAGTGGGCCTAGAGCAGTGTTGTGCAGGTGTGTGATAATACATCTGTGGTGTGGCCATGTGGATATTACATTGGCTTCAAAATTGCTTGTGACTGACTTCGTGCAGCCATCAGACCATTATATGAAATGGCATCTTGTAATATGGAGAGGTTTCAGGGCAATGTTCAGAATCAGGTTGGTATGGTCAAGGGGGCAAGCAATGTGGGATAGAAGCCAAGTTGGGGCATTCTCCTGCAGACCCTGACCCACCACATGTTACAGGACTCCCTCCAGCACTGTTTCCCAGTTGAATTCCTTGTATGTCGTGAAGCAAATACAAAACACCCAGTGCAGCAGCAAGAAACACCAGGAAAAGTGGAGGATGACCAAATGGCTTCAAAGTCCACATGGGGAGACACTTAGCCCCCAGTGACCACAGTTTAGCTACAAAGAGTGAATTCAGCACTGCAGCCTCATGTTCATTGGAAAATAAGAAACCATGTCCTCCAGGTCACATAGATGCAGACCAAACTTTGATGGTCTCACTACAAAGGAAGTTAAGCTCCTGACAACAACATATATTTCAACTACCCAAACTCAGAGGCAGTTTCTCAAGAAGTCTTTAGGCCAGCATAGCTCCATGTTTGTGGAGGGTTTACACTGTCCTTTACTTTTGGAAACTGTTCTACCACCTCCATAGTTGTGTAATGCTGAGCATTTTCCAGTCCAGATATGTATTCACATATTTTCTAACTCTTCTCCTCTAATTGTGTCATACTATGGTCGAAGATAATTTCAAGGCATTCTTCTGGATGAGAGTGGGAATATTTTTTGTAGCACATATTTTCATGCTTATTAGATTCATTTTCCTATTTTCTACTTGAAATACTGAATCCCTGACACTAACCCATAACCTACTATACTCTGACTACTAATCCTAATATGATGGAGAAAAATAACTCAAACAGAATAGAAATACAAGCATATCAGAGGAGGCATAGTGTATAGTTGGACACGGCTTTTGCGTGACAAAGTGTTGGTGTTATAAATCTAGTCAATTTGTAATTGATATAGTTCTCCATGTGTTTTTAAAGTTAACAAATATGTGAATTCCTCTCTCCCATTCTATGTAGCCTATTCAGCACATCTATTTTTATATGCATATATAGAATCCTACCTGGTATCACACGTACATTCTTGTCAGGTGTCTGACTTGGCAGATACAAATTGTGAGAAGTGATCACTCCTCCTAAACACTGTGGGATCTGAAAATTCATCCTCTGTGTGAGCTTCCTAGTTGAACAATATTATACATAATTCCATGTTCAGGAAAATGAATATTTTTCGATCTGTGGATGATATATATTTCATGATGAATTTCGATTGGCATATATACTACTACTTTTTAATGTGTGTGTGTGTGTGTGTGTATACACACTCCAGATGTTTTAAAATATTAAATATATGTGTCTTATTATACACTCCTTAATTTCATTCTAGTTCATGTATGAGGATTTATAGTCAACATTTCACAAGATTATTCTCGGAAATATTCAACCACCTGAAATACTATTTGTTTCCTATTACTGAAAATTAACTTCAGTGAATCATGAATACAAATCCTAATATTTCTACAATAATTGACCCAGTTTCTCATTAATGCAAGTAGATTCCTATGGGACATGATGTGTATTTTTATGTTTATTCTTATTCACCACTGGTATTTTACTATTTCTTCAGTTTATGCACATTATAAGATATATATTTCATCCACAAGTTACAAAATTATAGGCATTTGTTTCACTTTCAATCATTTTCTGCTTCGAAACACATGTATTCCTCCATGTTTCTTGACTGGTCTTCTCATGAGACTTCTTTCCAAATACATTATTTTCGATTTCCATAATCACTTTTGAAGCAAAACTCACACACCCTTCATGATAATCCATAACCCCAATATTACCATTAGATGTATAACTGGTTGGAATGAATGATTTTGTATCAATATAATATTTCTTATATATTTTCAGATATCAATTCAATCCATGATTTAAAGTGAAACCAGTTATATTATTTATTCACTGTACAGTCTATTCATGCTTTTTCTTTATATTCATAGACACAGGGTACACCTCTTTGTAAACCCAATACTAATTTATACGTCTTCAAATTATTGGTCTCAGAAATGATGGAAGAAATACTCATGTCACCTTATCTACATACACATTTTATCACAGTAATATTTGGACACAAAAAGAAAAGGTCACACTTATGTTTGTACCAAAGCCTAAATGTAAAGTGAATATGGATTACTAAAAACATCCATGTCCAAGTTGCCTAATGCTCTCAAAAATCAATCCTATTTGTGACAATATATTTGTTTCTTCCTAAGATTATATATTCAAATTCAACCCTGTTGAAAACATCTAATCCTTTCTCTCACTTTATACTTTTCCTGATTTCATAATGTCTCTATTGATTGCTTTCCTACATATTTTCCCCAGTTCATCATTGTGACTGATTCTTCACATGTGCTGACATTTCCATTCACACTCTAATCGAAACCCTATTGCTAAGAAACTTTTGTTCCAAATCCTATAATCACTCTTCCTCCTAAACCTACTGACTATCTTCCTAATCCTACCTATTAACGCTTTCTGACTGGAGGTTCTCTTCTACATTCAATAATCCAAGGTACAGGGTCTTATGCCATTGTATATCGATCTCTCTGAGACATCTCTGCAGAACATAATTCAATGCTAAGTATCACAATCCCTTCATCGCAATTCTAAGTATCACAATCCCTTGAAGCCCAATCCCCTTCTGGGCTTCAAATTTTACTTAGATTTCTGTTTTCCTACATACATTTCACCTCATTATTCTTGTACAATTATTCATCCAGCAGAATAATTTCTAACCCAAATCGAACATGTTATTAACCCTAACCATACACTGTTCCCTCAATCTAACTTTACAGAGGAGCAGGGACAAAGTTGGTCTTACAATATAGGAATGTAGGGGATCTTCCACCTGCTGAGAACCACAAAATTCCATGCAGAAATGATCACTGGAGAAGATGTAGGCAGCTATGAAGGACCTGAGAGAGCAAAAGTCATCTTCCCTGGCAAACAACATGGTCAGAATGAAGGGTTGTTTCTGAATCAGCCTTTCTCTTTTTAATGTAGAGAAGATGGACCAAACCAGGCCTGTGTGGAGAGCTGCTCCCGGGTGCCTATGGTTGATATAGCATTCTAACTTGTGAAAGTGTCACAGGAAGTAGGGGCAGCCTCTTTCTCATGGTAGCCTTGGAAGCAACTGTTAGGACAAAGAGGTTGCCAAGGCAGTGATCTGATTCAGTTCCTGAAGGAAGTGACCTCACATCACTTCTTTGGTGTTGGAACTCTCTGAACTTGGGATCCAGGAAGACAGGAACCCATAGCCAGTCCAGTCCCAGTCCCAGTGGTCTCCTTGTTTGGATTTACCAAGGACACAGACATTCATTTTTGGTACCTACTGATGTGAGGATGTCCAAAACGCAGGAAAGCTCTGAATAGGGTTTTTCCTGAGAAAGCAGGTAGTGGCACACTGCTGGCTCCTGACAAATTCACAGAGTTGCACAAGGAAAGCAGGTCTGAGACAGGAAGGCCATTTATTTGGAACATACTATGGCCCACGAGTCAGTGGAAACTCCAGATAGTCACAGACCTACTTGGGGGAAGGAGGTGTCTTTGTTGGTGTGGGTGGGGATTCGTGAATTTGTCTCATGTTCTGAGAATAGGTAGAAATGGCGGTTTGTTTGTTTTGGCGGGACCTGTTTGTAGTAAGTCGTTTGACAAGGCATGTGTTTGGATATCAGTGTATCCCACTGTGCCCCTGGTTGTAGACATTAGAAAAGAAAATGCATCAATGGATGAGTCCTGTCTAGTTGAAATCTTCTCAGCATTCATCCTGCCCGATTTATGAATGGACTGTGGCTTGTCTTATAGATGGGCAACACCTACTATCTTCCTAAGTTCCTGTTTTCTTCCTGAATTGTGGGCACTCTCCAGAATAGACTGATGGTTTTGTGTCCAAAATATGTACCACCTCCAAGCTCTGTGACATGGCCATGTACTACATAGCTGAAGGGAATGGTGAGCATCTCAGAAAACTCAGATATCAGTGTGACCAGGAAAGTCTCAGTGGAGAAACCCTGCTTTGGGAATTTTGCTTACCTATTGTTCTGTTGCACTGAATGTCAGGAACATCTTTGCCTCAGGCCACCCCTTTGTGAAGCATAAAGAAAACAGTTTTCAAATGGAAATAAATGGGCATCACCTGTGGCTCTTTGCTTAATTGCTTTGGAATGGGATGTGTCTGATTCAGGCTCTTGGCCCCCTGTGAGGCTGTGGCCTAGATTCTCAGAACCTGAGGGATCTAAAGAAAGATCTCTTGTGTATCCAAAACCAAAATGGCCAAAAGAGCAGTCATTGTGGATGAAGTCTCTCGAATTCTTCTAAGGATCCTGACCTCCATCAAGTGAGAATCAAGATCTTTTTGGTCAAATGAGTTTTTCAAAGCCCTGAAGAGGCTAGCCCAGAGGTGCTTGGTTTTTCTCATGACTCCATTTAACATTAAGAATCTAAACCGAAGAGTCAGTAGGCCTAAAATTGGAAAATCGAAGCAGTATTAACAGCAAGCCTTTTTGATCACTCATGGTTCACCGGAAGGGTGTCCAGGCCACCATGACTTTAGGCAAATGAGGGGCAAGGGAGCTTATTTTGAATACTGTCTTAGGCTGCGCAACTCATGAAAACCACCAGCCAGTGGTTATGATGTGTGTCTATATGGAAGAAGATGAGGGCCATGTGGGAGTGTTTTGGTTTTAATTGTGGTCATTTGTGTGGCGTTTGGAAGAGATGACTGGGTCCACCTGGGATTGAACTCAGGTGTGATTTACCTTAGAGCCTGAGTTCTGGAACTGACCTCAGAGAAGTATTGCCATGAATTGTGTTGGGATTTTAGCAGGCCATGCATGAGAGTCACCCTTGGAAACTGAGATCTAAGCCCAGGGTTACTTTCCACAGAGCACTGAGAATCTCAGCAAGGATATCACATGATTTTATTTTGAAAGACTTGACAGCCATAGTTGAGAGTCAAAACACACATGGACCTCACATTGTAGACCTCAATGGGCCTGGCTTCATGTGACCTTGGGCCACTCTTTGGGAAGCCTTTCCTGTGAGAGTTCTCCAGAGCTTTCATCGAAATGAGCTTACTCAATATTTAATGGCTGCTGAATGAATTTAAACCCACAGTGCCTCCAACTTCATCCTTCAAAAATGGCTAGATAACTACCACCAAATTTTGAAATTCCCATGACCAGGTGGCACTGGAGAACATTTGGATGTCCTGTTGCTGATCATGAGTGTACCAGAAAATGCCTTCATTGACTGTATTTCATGAAAATGGTGTAGAACAGAGATGCCAGTAAGTTGGAGCCTGCTGAGTAGTGGGCCTAGAGCAGTTGTGTGCAGGTGTGTGACAATACATCTGTGGTGGGGTCATGTGGATCTTACATTGGCTTTCAAATGGCTTGTGACTGACATGGTGCAGCTAGCAGAACTTTGTATGTAAAGGCATCATGTTACATGGAGAGTTTTCAGGGCAATATTCAGAATCAAGTTCCTATGGTAAAGGGGGCAAGCAATGGGGGATAGAAGCCTGGTTGGTGCATACTTCTGCAGACCTTGACACACCATACGTTACAGGACTTCCTCCAGCATTGTGTCCCAGTTTAACTCTTTGTATGTCATGAACCAAATACAAAACACCCACTGCAGCAGCAAGAAACACCACGAAAAGTGGAGCATGACCAAATGATTTCAAATTCCAGACGGGGAGACACTTATCCCCCAGTGGCCACAGTTTAGCTACAAAGAGTGAATTCAGCACTGCTGCCTCATGTTCATTGGACAATAAGAATTCATGTCCTCCAGGTCACAAAAATGCAGACCCAAGTTTGATGGTCTCACTACAAAGGAAGCTAAAGGTTCTGACAACAACATATATTTCAAGTACCCAACCTCATTGTCAGTATCTCCAGAAGTGTTTAGGCCAGCAGACTTCCATGTTTGTGGAGTTTTACCCTGTCCCTAAGGTTTGGAAACGTCTCTTCCACCTCAAAGGTTGTGAACTACTGAGCATTTTCCATTCTACGTATGTATTCACAGATTTTCTAACTCTTCTCCTCTAATTGTTTCTTACATGGGGCGTGGTTATTTCAGGCCATTGTTCTGAATGAGAGTGGGAATTTTTTGTGTGTAGCACATATTTGCATACACATTGGATTCATTTTCCAATTTTCCATTCGAAATACTGAATCCCTGACACGAACCCATACCCTACTAGACTCTGACTACTAATTCTAATATGATGCAGAAAAGTAACACAAACAGAATTGAAATACAAGCAGTTCAGACGAGGCATGGTGTATAGTTGATCTTGCCTTTTTCATGATAAATGTTAGGTGTTATAAATCCAGTCTATTTTTAATTGAAATAGATCTCCATGTGTTTTTAAAGTTAACAAATATGTGAATTCCTGTCTCCCTTTGTCTGTAGCCTATTCAGCAATGTATTTTTATATGCACATATCAAATCCTACCTGGTGTCACACCTACATTCTTGTGAGGTGACTGACTTGGGAGATACAATTTGTGAGAAGACATCACTCCTCCTAAACGCTGTTGGAACTGAAAATTTAAATAATGGGTGAGCTTCCTAGTAGAACAACATTATACATAAATCCCTGTTAAGAAAATTGAATATTTTTGGATCTGTGATTGATGTATATTTCATGGTGAATTTCGATTTGCATATATGTTGCTACATTTTAATATCTGTGTGTGTGTGTGTGTATACACACACACACCCACACACTCTCCAGATTTTTCAAAATATGAAATATATGTATCTTATTTACACTCCCTAAATTCATTTATGTTCAAGTATGTGGATTTAAAATCAACTTTTCACAAGATTTTTCGCAGAAATATTTATCCACCTGAAATACATATTTGTTTCCTAGTACTGAAAACTAACTTCAGTGAATGGTACATACAAATCCTGTTGATAGCCACAGCCAAGGTTCTCCAGTAAGGACCATATGTAGTTTTGAACAACCAAAGGCAGGCATGGTCCCTAAGCCACATGCTTGTTGTTTAAACAGAGAGGGGGAGATGTTGAGAGCCACAGCCAAAGGGGCCCCAGGAAACCTCCAACTGCCAGCAAACTTCCAGCTGCCGGCTGATGATTGGCTCACAGCGGCCCCAGCAACATCTAGCTCATTGGCTCCTCTGTGGTGATGCTCAATGGGATCTTTCCTTGCCCTTTCAGACAACGGAGCTGCTCATTGGTGGACTTTTTTGGCTCCGCCCATGTGACCCAGCCAATCGGCCTCAAAAGGAGGAGGCTTGTGGTTGAGGGAGAGGCTTGTGGGAAGACTGTGGTGGCAGTTGGGCTCTGAGGGTTTTTCCTGAGAAGCTGTTTTGTTTGGTTTGTGTGGTTCTAAAAATAAAGTTCGTTTCTTTTGACAGTTGGCTCCTGAATTGTGCCCAGCCAGACTGATGATAATCATGTAAAATGTTGATTTTAAATCCACATACATGAACTTGAATGAATTTAGGGAGTGTATAATAAGACACATTTATTTCATATTTTGGAAAATCTGGAAAATCTCGTGAATATATATATATATATATATATATATATATATATATATATATATATATACATACATACATATATATAAATATATATATATATATATATATATACATATATATATATATATATACATATACACACACACACAACAATAAAATGTAGCAATATATATGCCAATCAAAATTTATCATGAAATATATATCATCCACATATCTAAAAATATTCATTTTACTGAACATGGATTTATGTATGATGTTGTTCACTAGGAAGCTCACCCATAGGTTGAATTTTCAGTTCCATCAGTATTTAGGGGAAGTTATCTATTCTCATAATTTGTATATTCCAAAGTCAGTGAGCTCACAAGAATGTACGTGTGTTACCAGGTAGGAGTCTATATATGCATAAAAATATACATGTTCTAAAGAGGCTACAGAGAAAAGGAGACAGGAATTTACATATGTGTTAACTTTGAAAACTCATGGAGAAATTTTACAATGAAAAGTTGACTAGATTCATAACACATATCCTTGATAAAGGAGAAAGAAAATCCAAGTATACACCGTGCCTCCTACAAAAGGCCTGTATTTCTATTCTGTTAGGTTTCTTTTTCTCCATCATTTTAGGATAAGTAGTCAGAGTCTAGTAGGGTATGGGTTAGTGTCGGGAATTCAGTATTTCAAATGGAAAATAGGATAATGTATCCAATGTGTATGCAAATATGTGCTACGCAATAATCTTCCCACTCTCACCTAGAACAATGCCTTGACATTACCTTTGCCCCAAGTGAGACACAATTAGAGGAGAAGAGTAAGAAAATCTGTGAATACATATCTGGAATGGAAAATTCTCAGGAGTTCTCAACCTGGGAGCAGGTAGAGGAGTTTCCAGAAGTAAGGAACTGGGTAAACACTCCACAACCATGGAGGTCTGCTGGAAAAAAGACTTCTGGAGAAACTGCCTCTGAGGTGTGGCACTTGAAATATATGTTGTTGTCAGTAGCTTTGTCTTCATTTGTAGTGAAACCATCAAAGCTGGGTCTGAATCTATGTGACCTGGAGAACATGGTTTCTTATTTTCCAATGAACCTGAGGCAGCAGTGCTGATTTTTCTCTTTGTAGGTAAACAGAGGGCACTGGGCCAAAGTGTCTAACTGTGTGGACGATGAAGCCATTTAGTCATCCTTCAATTTTCATGGTGTTTCTTGGTGCTGAACTGGGAGTTTGGTATTTGCTTCAAGAAATACAAGGAGTTCAACTGGGACATAGTGTTGGAGGGAGTTCTGTGACATGTGGTGGGTCAGAGTCTCCAGGAGAACGCACCAATCCGGCTTCTATCCCACATAGCTTGCCCCCTTGACCATAGCAACCTGATTCTGAAGATTGCCCTGAAACCTCTCCATATAACAAGATGCCTTTGCATATAAGGGTCTGCTGGGTGCACCATGTCAGCTAAAAGCCATTTGGAAATCAATGGCAGATCCACATGGCACCACCATAAATATTTTATCAAACACCTGCACACCACAGTTCTGGGCCAAATGCTCCGCAGTCTCCATCTAACCGGCATCTCTGTTCTACACCACTTTCATTATACCCAATCAATCAAGGCACTGTCTGGTACACTAATGATGAGCAACAGAACATCAAAGGTTCTCCAGTGCCACCTCATCATGCGAATTTCAAAAATTTCATGGTATTTATCTAGCCATTTTACAAGGATGAATTTGGAGGCATTATTTGTTTCAATTCTTTCAGGAATTATTCAATGTTGAGGAAGCTCATTTCAAGGAATGTTCTGGAGAACTCTCACAGGCAAGGCTTTCCAAAGAGTGGCCAAATAGTCACATGAAGCCAGGCCAATTGAGGTCTACAATGTGAGGTCCATGTGTGTTTTGACTCTCAACTATGTCTGGCAAGTATTTCAAAATAATATCATATGATATTCTGTCTGAGATTCCCAGTGCTCTGTGGAAAGCCACCCCGGGACTAGATCTCAGTTTCAACGGGCGACTCTCATGGGTGGCCGCCTAAAATTCCAACACAAATCATGGCAATACTTCTCTGAGGTAAGTTCCAGAACTCAGTCTCTAAGGGGAATCACACCAGAGTTCAAGCCCTGGTGGACCCAGTCATCTCTTCCGACTGCCACATAAATGACCACAAGGAAAACCAAAAAACTCCCAAATGGCCCTCATCTTCTTCCATATAGACGCTCATCATAACCTCTGGCTTGACGTTTCCTTGAGGGGCACAGCCCAAGACAGTGTCCAAAATAATCTCCCTTTCCTCTCATTTGCCTAAAGTCAAGGTGGCCTGGAGACCCATTCTGTGAATCAGGAGTGATCAAATAACCCTGACTTTAGTACTGCTCTGCTTCTCTAATTTGAGGCCTACTGTCTGTGAAGTATAGATTCTTGATGTGAATTGGAGTAATGAAAAAACCCAATAACCCATTGGCTACCCTCTGCAGGGTTTTGAAGAACTCATTTGACCCAATAAATCCCTATTCTCATTTTATGGAGGTCAGGAACCTTACAGAGGAAGGTGAGAGACTTCATCCTCAATGAATGCTTTTTGGGCCATTTTGGTTTTTGATGTGCCTTCTGGAATGTTACATATGTTTTTTTTTTTTTTTTGGTTTTAGTGCCTTCTGGAATGTTACATAATTTTTTTCTTTAGACATTATTGCCAGAGTTCCTATCTTCATCCCAGTGCAGGTGAAATCAAAGATAATTCCAATCTACAGCTTCTGCAATAGCCATCCCTGTACTGCTTGCAGAACTTGCCTGGACACATGTGAACTCACCTAAATGCATTGTGAACTATCTGTTGGTGCAGCGACTTGTCGTAGTGTTGGGGTATATTTGCTGATGATGTCATCGGTGGTACAATTTTTCCAAAAGGAGCCGTCAATTGGCTTGGTGTATCTTCCTCCCTTCTGCGTGTCATGATCGTCCAGCTAAAATTTGGGGGGGCCAACAGAGGTGAGGCAAAGAACCTCACCCACCCCCGCTGGTACAAAGACCTCTCCACAGGTGTGGCTCTATACTGGACGGGTAGTCAGTGACGGGTAAGATCCAATTGCAATGGTACCAACTTAACGGGTAAAGACCATATGTACTATTGGACAACCTAAGGCAGGCACGGTCCCTAAGCCACATGCGTGTTGTTTAAACAGAGAGGGGAAGATGTTGAGAGCCACAGCCGAAGGGGCCCCAGCAAAATTCCTGCTGCCAGCAAACTTCCAGCTGCCGGCTGATGATTGGCTCACAGCGGCCCCAGCAACAACTAGCTGATTGGATCCTCTGCGGTGATGCTCAATGGGCTGTTTCCCTGCACTTTCAGACCACAAAACTGCTCATTGGGGGACTTTTTTTGACTTTGCCCACATGACCCAGCCAATCGGCCTCAAGAGCAGGAGGATTGTGGGAGGCAGAGAGAGGCTCATGTGGGAGGGAGAGGTTTTGGGAAGCCAGTGGTGGCAGTTGGGGCTCTGAAGGTTTTTCCTGAGAGGCTGTTTTGTTTGGCGTGTGTGGTTCTAAAAATAAAGTTCGTTTCTTTTGGCAAGTGGCTCCTGATTGTGCCCAGCAAGACTGCGGCATTATCCTAATATTTCTACAATAACTGACCCAGTTTAACATCAATGCAAGTAGATTCCTGTGGGAGAGGACATGATGTGTATTTTGACGTTCATTTTTATGTAACAGTGGTACATTACTATTTCTTCAGTTTATGCACATCATAGGATATATATTTGATCCACAAGTTCACAAATATATAGGCATTTGTTTCACTTTCAATCACTTTCTGCTTCAAAACACATGTATTCCTCCAGGTTTCTTGACTGGTCTTTTCATGAGACTTCTTTCCAAACACATTATTTCCGATTTCCATAATCACTTTTGAAGCAAAACTCACACATTCTTCATGAAAAACCATAATGCTGATATAACCATTAGATATATTACTGGTTGGAATGAAGGATTGTATATCAATGTAAGATTTTCTGTATATTTTCAGATATCAATTCAATCCATTATTTAAAGTTAGAACCAGTTATAATATTTATTTACAGTATGGTCTATTCATGCATTATTTCTATAATTATAGACACAGTGTACACCATTTTTACCTCCAAAAATAATTTATACGTCTTCAAAATATTGCTCCCAGAAATGGTGGAAGAAATACTCATGTCACCTGATCTACATATACATTTTACCACAGTAGTATTCTGCACACAGAAAGAAGAGGTCAAACTTATGTTTGTACCAAAGCCTAAATGAACAGTGAGCATGGATTATGGAAAACATCCATGTCCATGTTGCCTAATGCTCTCAAAAGTTCATCCTATTGGTGACTACATGTTTGTTTCTTCCTAAGATTATATATTCAAACTCAAGCCTGTTGAAAATGTATAATTCTATCACTCACTTTATACTTTGCCTGATATCCTAATGTCAATTGATATCTGCATTCCTACTTTTTTCCCCAGTTCATCCTTTTGACAGACTCTCCACATGTGCTGACAATTACATTCACTCTATCCGAAACCCTACAGCTAAAGATCTTTTTATCCAAATCCTATACTCACTCTTCTTTCAAAACCTGCCAACTATTTTACTAATCCTACAAATTATCCCTTTTTGACTGGATGTTCTCTTCAACATTCAATAAACCAAGGTACAAGTAATTATGCCATTGTATATCGATTTATCTGAGACATCTGTGCAGAATATAATTCAAAGCTAAGAATCCCAGCTAAGGGTCCAATGCAATTCTGGGCTTCAAATATTACCTAGATGTCTGTTTTCATACTTATAATTCACTTATATTCTTATAAATATCGCACGTTCCCAATACCATAATTCATCCTGCAGAATGATTCCTAACCCAAATGGAACATGTTATTAACCCTGACCATACACTGTTCTCTCAATCTAACTTTATTGAAGAGCAGGGACAGAGTTGGTCTTTCAATACAGAAATTAGGGGATCTTCCACTTGCTGAGAACCTCCAAGGTCATTAAAGAAATGATCCCAGGATTAAATGTAGGCAGCTATGAATGACGTCAGAGAGCAAAAGTCATCTTCCATGACAAACAACCTGGTTAGCATGAAGGGATGTGTCTGAATCAACATTTCTTTTCTTAATGTATAGAAGATGGACCAAACCACGCCTATCTGGAGAGCTTTTTTTGGGTGCCTATGGTTGATATACCATGCAAAATTGTGAAAGTTTCACTGGAAGTATGGGCAGCCTCCAACTCATTGGACTCTTGGAAGCAACTGTTAGGACAAATTGGTTGCCAAGGCAGTAACCTGATTCAGTTCCTGAAGGAAGTGACCTACGTCACTTCCTTGGTGAAGGAATTCTCTGAACTTGGGATCCATGAAGACAGGCACCCAGAGCCAGTCCCAGTCCCAGTCCCAGTGGGCTCACTTGTTCGGTTTTACCAAGGACAGGGTCAGTCTTTCTTGGTACCTACCTATGTGAGGATAGCCAAAGGCCAGGAGAGCTCTGAAGAGGGACCTTTTCTGAGAAAGCAGGTAGTGGCTCACCGCAGGCTCCTGACAACTTCACAGAGTTGGCCAAGGAGACCAGATCTGAGTCAGGACAGGACATTTCGGGAGAACATTGTATGGCCCACCAGTCAGAGGACACTCTGGATACTCACAGACCTACTTGGGGGAAGGAGGTGCCTTTGTGGGAGTGGTTGTGGTTTTGTGGTTTTGTCACATGTTCTGAGAATAGGTAGAAAATGCGGTTTGTTTGGTTTGGATTGCACTGTTTCTAGTAAGTCGTTTGACATGTGAGTGTTTCTATGTCTGTGTATCCCACTGTGTCTGTGGTTGTAGACATTAGAAAAGAGAATGAATTAATGGATGTGTCCTGTCTAGTAGAAAGCTTCCTGGCATTCATCCTGCCCAATTGATGAATGGACCGCGGCTTGCCTTCTGGATGGGCAAAACCTACTATCTTCCTAAGATCCTGTTTTCTTCCTGAATTCTGGCCACTCTCCAGAATAGGCTCATGGTTTTGTGTCCAAGATATATACAACCTCCAAGCTCTGTGACATGACCATGTACTTGATAGCTAAAGTGAATGGGGAGCATCTCAGAAAACTCAGATATCAGTGTGACCAGGAAAGTCTCAGTGGAGAAACCCTGCTTTGGGTCTTTTGCTTACCTGTTTTTCTGTTGCCCTAAATGTCAGGAAGGTCTTTGCCTCTGGCCACCCCTTTGTGAAGCCTGAAGAAAACAGTTTTCAAATGAAAATGAATGGGCATCACCTGTTGCTCTTTGCTAAATTGCTTTGTAAAAGGATGTGTCTGAATCAGCCTCTTGGTTCTGTGTGAGGTTGTGGCTTAGATTCTCAGCACCTGATGCATCTAAAGATAGATTCCATGTGTGCACTCAAAACAGAAATGGCAAATGAGTCTCTTGCCTTCCTCTATTAGATTCCTGACCTTCATCAAGTAAGAATCAGGATCCTTTAGTTCAAATGAGTTCTTTGAACCCCTGCAGAAGTGCTTGGGTTTGCTGATGACTCCAAATCACATAAAGAATCTATACCTGACAGTCAGTAGGCCTCAAACTGGAAAAGCAGAACAGTATTAACTACATCCCTATTTGATCAGTTCTGTTTCACAGGAAGGGTGTGTAGGCCACCCTGACTTTCGGCAAATTAGGGGCAAGGGAGCTAATTTTGGACGGTGTCTTGGTCTGCGCCCCTCATGGAAACCTCCAGCGAGAGGTTATGATGAGTGTCTATATGGAAAAACATGAGGGCCATGTGGGAGTGCTTTGGTTTCAATTGTGGTCATTTGTGTGGCAGTTGGAAAAGATGACTGTGTCCACCTGGGTTTCAACTCTTGTGGGATTCCCCTTGGAGACTGAGTTCTGGAACTGACCTTAGAGAAGTATTGCCATGAATTGTGTTGGGATTTTCGGAGGCCACACATGAGAGTCACCCTTGGAAACTGAGATCTAGGCCCAGGGTGGCTTTCCACAGAGCACTGGGAATCTCAGCGAGGATATCACTTGATTATATTCTGAAAAACTTGGAAGCAATAGTTGAGAGTCAAAACACACATGGACCTCACATTGTAGACCTCAATGTGGCTGGCTTTATGTGACATTGGGCCACTCTTTCGGAGGACTTGCCTGTGAGAGTTCTCTAGAGCTTCCATTGAAATGAGCTTCCTCAACATTTAATGGTTCCTGAATGAATTGAAACCCACAGTACCTCCAACTTCATCCTTGAAAAATGGCTAGAAAATACCATGAAATTTTTGAAATTTCCATGACCAGCTGGCACTGGAAATCCATTTGATGTCCTGGTGCTTATCATGAGTATACAAGACAGTGTCTGGTTTGACTGAGTTTCATGATAATGGTGTAGAAAAGAGATGCCAGTAAGTTGGAGCCTGCTGAGTAGTGGGCCAAGAGCAGTAGAGTGTAGGTGTGTGAAAAAACATCTGTGGTGCGGCCACGTGGATCTGCCATTGGCTTAGAAATGGTTTGTGACTGACATGTGCAGCTAGCAGACCTTTGGATGTAAAGGCATCTTGTTGAATGGAGAGGTTTCAGGGCAATGTTCAGAATCATATTGCTATGGTCAAGGGGGCAACTATGTGTGATAGAAGCCTGCTTGGTACATTCTCCTGCCGATCCTGACCACAACATGTGACAGAACTCCCTGCAGCACGGTATCGCAGTTAAACTCCTTTATTTCGTAAAGTAAATACCAAACTTTCAGTGCAGCATCAAATAACATGACGAAATGTGAAGGATGATCAAATGGCTTCACAGTCCACACGGGGAGACACATAGACCCCAGTAGCCCCAGTTTGCCTACAAAGAGAGAATTCAGCACTGCTGCCTCGTGTTTATAGGAAAATAAAAAACCATGTTCTTCAGGTCACATAGATGCAGACTCAGCTTTGATGGTCTCACTACAAAGGAAGCTAAAGCTCCTGACAACAACATATATTTCAAGTGCCCAACCTCAGAGGCATTTTCTCAAGAAGTCTTAAGGCCGACACAGCTCCATGTTTGTGGTATTTACCCTGTCCCTTACTTTTGGAAACTCCTCTACCACCTTCAAGGTTGTGAACTCCTGAGCATTTTCCATTCCAGATATTTATTATGAACTCAAACAACAACAAGTGCTGGTGAGGATGTGGAGAAAAGGGTAAACTTGTACATTGCTGGTGGGACTGCAAATTGGTGCAGCCAAATTGGAAAGCAGTATGGAGATTTCTTGTAGAACTGGGAATGGAACCACCATTTGACCAAGGTATTCCCCTTCTCAGTCTATTCCCTAAAGACCTAAAAAAAATGCTACAGGGACACTGATACATTGATGTTCATAGCAGCACAATTTACAATAGCAAGACTGTGGAACCAACCTAGATGCACTTCGATAGATGAATGGATAAAAAATGTGGCATTTATACACAATGGAATATTACTCTGCATTAAAAAATGACAAAATGATATAACTTGCAGAGAAATGGATGGCATTAGAGCAGATTATGCTAAGTGAAGCTAGCCAATCCGTAAAACCAAATGCCAAATGTCTTTATTGATATAAAGAGAGTAACTAAGAACAGAGTAGGGACGAATAGAATTAGAAGAAAATTAACATTAAACAGGGATGAGAGGAGGAAGGGAAAGGGAGAGAGAAGGGAAATTGCATGGAAATAAAAGGAGACCCTCAGGGTTATATAAATTACATACAAGAGGAGGTGAGGGAAAGGAAAAAATTATACAAGGGGGAGAAATGAATTACAGTAAAGAGATAGAGAGAGAAGAGGGGAGGGGAGGTAAGGGGAGGGGGAAAGTAGAGGTTAGGAAAGGCAGCAGAATACGACAGACACTAGTATGGCAATATGTAAATCAATGGATGTGTAACTGATGTGATTCTGCAATCTGTTTACGGGGTAAAAATGGGAGTTCATTACCTACTTGAAACACAGTGTGGAATATGATATATCAAGAACTATGTAATGTTTTGAACAAGCATAAATATAAATTAAAAAAAAAAGAAAACTAACTTTGGTGAATGGTGCAAAGAAATCCTAACATTTCAACAGTAACTGACACAGTTTAACATCAATGCGAGTAGATTCCTGTGGGACATGATGTGTATTTTGATGTTCATTTTTATTCAACACTGGTACATTACTATTTCTTCAGTTTATTCACATCATATTATAATATTTCATCCACAAGTAAGCAAATTTATCGTCATTTTTTTCAATTTCAATCACTTCCTTCTTCAGAACTCATGAATTCCTCGGTGTTCCTTGACTGGCCTTTTCATGAGACTTCTTTCCAAACACATTATTTTCGATTTCCATAATCACTTTTGAAGCAAAACTCACACAAACTTCATGATAAACCGTAACCTAATATTAACATTAGGTGTATAACTGGTTGTCATGAATGATTGCATATCAATATAAGATTTCTTATATATTTTCAGATATCAATTCAATCCATTACTTAAAGTGGAACAAGTTATATTATTTATTGAAATTAAGGTCTATTCATGCATTATCTGTATATTCATAGAAACAGGGTACACCTCTTTTTACCCCCAATGCTAATTTATACGTCTTCAAAATACTGCTCCTAGAAATGGTGGAAGAAATAATCATGTCATCTGATCTACATACACATTTTATCACAGTAATATTCTGGAAACAAAATGCAAAGGTCCCACTTAGGATTGTACCAAAGTCTAAATGGAAAGTGAACATGGATTACTAACAACATCAATGTCCATGTTGCCTAATGCTCTCAAATGTCAATCCTATTGGTGACCTACATATTTGTTTCTTCCTAAGATTAGATATTCAATCTCAACCCTTTTGAAAATGTCTTATCCTATCACTCACTTTATACTTTGCCTGATTTCCTAATGTCTCTATTGATATCTGCTTTTCTACAAATTTTCCCCATTTCATCATTGTGTCTGATTTCTTCATATGTGCTGACATTTATATTCACTCACTGCCCGAAAAAAAATTGCTAAAGAACTTTTGTTACATATCCTATACTAACTCTACTTGCTAAACATAACGACTATCTTCTTAATCCTACCGACAATCCCTTTTGACTGGATGTTCTCTTCAGCATTCAATCATCCAAGGTTCAAGTTCCTCTGCCATTGTATATCCATTTATTTGAGACATATGTGCACAATTCAAAGCTAAATATCCCAATCAACTGCCCAAAGCCCTTCTGGGATTCAAATCTTACTTTAATTTCTGTTTTCATACATATATTTAACCTCGATATTCTTATAAATATCACAGGTTCCCAATACCATTATTCATCCAGCAGAATGATTCCTAACCCAAATCGAACATGAAATTAACCCTAACCATACGCTGTTCACTCAATCTAACTTTACAGAAGAGCAGAGACAGATTGTTCTTACAATACAGGAATGTAGGGGATGCTCCACCTGTTAAGAACCTCAAAGGTCCATGCAGAAATGATCCCTGGAGAAGATGTAGGCAGCAATGAAGGACCTGAGAGACAAAAAGTCATTTTCCATGGCAAACAACCTGGTCAGGATGAAGGGTTGTGTCTGAATCAGCCTCTCTCTTCTTAATGTAGAGAAGATGGACCAAACCAGGCTTGTGTGGAGAGCTGTTCCCGGGTGCCTAAGGTTGATATACCATTCTAAGTTGTGAAAGTGTCAAAGGAAGTAGGGGCAGCCTCCATCTCATGGGACCCTTGGAAGCAACTGTTAGACAAAGTGGTTGCCAAGGCAGTGACCTCATTCAGTTCTTGAAGGAAGTGACCTACCTCACTTCCTTGTTGATGGAACTTTCTGAACTTGGGACCAAGGAAACCAAGCACCAGAGCCAGTCCCAGTCCCAGTCCAAGTGGTCTCATTTGTTTGGAATCACCAAGGACAGAGTCAGTCTTCTTGGTACTGACTGATGTGAGGATGGCCAAATGCCAGGAAAGATCTGAACACGGGCCTTTCCTGACTAAGTATGTAGTGGCTCACCCCTGGCTCCTGACTAATTCACAGAGTTGGACAAGGAGACCAGATCTGAGACAGGACAGACCATTAACGGGGAACATAGTATGGCAAACCTGTCAGAGGACACTCCGGATAATCACAGCCCTACTTTGGGGAAGGAGGTGTCTTTTTGAGTGTGGGTGTGTGGTTTTGTCTCTGTTCTGAGAATAGGTAGAAAAGGAGGTTTCTTTGGTTTGGAGTGAACTGTTTCTAGTAAGTCGTTTTACATGGTGAGTGTTTCTATTTCTGTGTATACCACTGTGTCCGTGGTTGTATACATTATAAAAGAGAATGCATCAATGCATGTGTCCTCTTTAGTAGAAAGCTTTCCAGTATTCATCCTGCCCATTTAATGAATGGAGCGTGGTTTCCATATCGATAGGAAACACCTACTACCTTTTTAAGTCCCTGTTTTCTTTCTGAATTCTGACAACTCTTAAGAATAGGCTCTTGGGTTTGTGTCCAAGATATGTACCACCTCCAATCTCTGTCACATGGCCATGTACTGGATATCTGAAGGGAATGGCCAACATCTCAGAAAACTCAGATATCAGTGTGACCAGAAAAGTCTCAGTGGAGAAACCCTGCTTTGGCTCTTTTGCTAACCTATTGTTCTGTTGCCCTGAATCTCAGGATGTCTTTGCCTCTGGCCACCCCTTTGGGAAGCCTGAGGAAAACATTTTTTCAAAAGGAAATGAAGGGCATCACCTGTGGCTCTTTGCTTAATTGCTTTGAAAAAAGATGTGTCTGAATCAGCCTCTTGGCCCTGTGTGAGGCTGTGGCTTAGATTCTCAGCACCTGATGGATCAAAAGAAAGATCCCATGTGTCCATCCAAAACCAAAATGGCAAATATTCACTCATTGTGAATGAATTCTTTTACCTTCCTCTGTTACGATCCTGAATTCCATCAAGGGAGAAGAGGAATCCTTTGGGCCAAATGAGTTCTTCAAATCTCTGCAGAGGGGCTTGTGTTTTCTCATGACTCAAATTCACATAAAGAATCTAAACCACAGAGTCAGAAGGCCTCAAATTGAAAAAGCTGAGCAATATTAATGTCAGGCCTATTTGATCAATCCTGGTTTACAGGAAGTGTGTCCAGGCCACCTTGATGTTAGGCAAATGAGGGGAACAGGACCTTAATTTGGACACTGACTTGGGCTGTGGACCTCATTGAAAACTCCAGCCAGACGTTATAAGGAGTGTCTATATGGAAGAAGATGAGGACCATGTGGGAGTGTTTTGGTTTTAATTGTGGTCATTTGTGTGGCGGTTGGAAGAGATGACTGTTCCACTGGGCTTGAACTCTGGTGTGATTCCCCTTAGAGACTGAGTTCTTTAACTGACCTCAGAGAAGTATTGCCATGAATTGTGTTGGGATTTTAGGAGGCCACACATGAGAGTCGCCCTTGGAACCTGAGATCTAGGCCCAGGTTGGATTTCCACAGAACACTGGGAATTTCAGCCCGGATATTACATACAATTTTTCTTAAAGACTTGGCAGCCATATTTGAGTTTAAAACACACATGGACCTCACATTGTAGATCTCAATGGGCCTGGCTTCATGTGACATTTTGGCCACCCTTAGGGAAACCATGCCTGTGAGAGTGCTCCAGTGCTTTCATTGAAATTAGCTTCTTCACCATTTAATGGTTCCTGAATTAATTGAAGCCCTCAGAGCCGCAAACTTCATCCATGAAAAATGGCTAGAAAATTACCATGAAATTTTTGATATTTTCATGTTCAGCTGGCACTGAAAAAACTTTGGATGTCCTGTTTCTGATCCTGAGTATACCAGACACTGCCTTGATTGACTTTGTTTCATGAAAATGGTGTAGAACAGATATGCCAGTAAGTTGGAGCCTGGTGAGTAGTTGGCCTAGAGCAGTGGTATGCAATTGTCTGATAAAACATCTGTGTTGCGTCCATGTGGATAAGCCATTGGCTTCCAAATGGCTTGTGACTGACATGGTGCAGCCAGCAGACCCATATATGTAAAGGCATCTTGTTATATGGAGAGGATTCACTGCAATGTTCAGAATCATATTGCTATTCTCAAGGGGGCAATCTACGTGGGATAGAACCTGGGTTGGTGCATTCTCCTGAAGACCCTGACTCACCACACCTTAAAGAACTCCCTCCACCACTCTGTCCCATTTTAACTCCTTGTATTTCTTGAAGCAAATACCAAACTCCCAGTGGAGCAGCGAGAAACACCACGAAAAGTGGAGGATGACCAATTGGCTTCACAGTCCACACTGAAAGACACTTAGACCCCAGTGTCCATAGTTTACCTACAAAGAGAGAATTCAGCACCGCTGCCTCATGTTCATTGGATAATAAGAAACCATGTCCTCCAAGTAACATAGATGCAGACCCAGCTTTGATGGTCTCTCTACAAAGGAACTAAATCTCCTCAGAACATCAAATATTTCAAGTGCCCACCCTTAGAGGCAGTTTCTCAAAAAGCATTTAGGCCAGCAGAGCTGCATGTTTGTGGAATGTTTACCCTGTCCCTTACTTTTAGAATCTTCTCTACCACCTCCAAAGTTGTAAACTCCTGAGAATTCTCCATTCCAGATATATTCACAGATTTTCTAGCTCTTATCCTCTAATTGTGTCTTACTTGAGAAGAATGTAATGTCAAGGCATTGTTCTGGATGAAAGTGGGAAGATTTTTGTGTAGCACATATTTGCATACACATTGGATTCAATTTCCTATTTTCCATTAGAAATGCTGAATCCCTGAAACTAACATATACCCTATTAGACTCTGACTACTAATCCTAATATGATGGAGAAAAATAACACAAACAGAATAGAAATACAAGCAGTTTAGAGGAGGTATGTTTTATAGTTGGAGTTGCCTTTTGCATGGTATAGTGTAGCAGTTATAAATCTAGTCAATTATTTGTTGAAATAGTTCTCCATGCGTTTTTTAAGTTAACAAATAAGTGAATTCCTGTCCCCCTTTCTCTGTAGCCTATTCAGCACACATATTTTTATATGCACATATAGAATCCTACCTGGTACCACACGTACATTCTTGTGAGGTGGCTGACGTGGCAGATACAAATTGGAAGAAGAGATCACTCCTCCTAAACGCTGCTTGAACTGATAATTCAAATGTGAGTGAGCTTCCTAGTTGAACAACATTATACATAAATCCATGTTCAGTAAAATGAATATATTTGGATCTGTGAATGATATACATTTCATGGTGAATTTCGTTGGCATATATATTGCAATTTTTAATGTCTCTCTCTTTGTCTGTATATAAATATATATATATATATATATATATATATATATATATATATATATACATGCTCAAGATTTTTCAAAACATGAAATATGTGTCTTATTACACACTTCCTAAATTCATTCATATTTATGTTGTGGATTTATAATCAACTTTTCACAAGATTATTCTCAGAAATATTCATCCACCTGAAATACGTATTTGTTTCTTTGTACTGTTTCCACCCCAGATATGCATTCACGGATTTTCAAACTCTTCTACTCTAATTGTGTCTTACTTGGGGTCAAGGTAATGTAAAGGCATTGTTCTGGATGAGAGTGGGAAGATAATTGTGTAGCATATATTTTATACACGTTGGATTCATTTTCCTATATTCCATTGAAAATACTGAATCCCTGACAATAACGCATACCCTACTATACTTTGTCTACTAATCCAAATATGATGGAGAAAAACAACCCAAACAGAATAGAAATACAAGCAGTTCAGAGGAGGCATGGGGTATAGTTGGACTTGCCATTTGCATGATAAATGGTAGGTGTTATAAATCTAGTCAATTTTTAATTGAAATAGTTCTCCATGTGTTGTTAAAGTTAACAAATATGTAAATTCCTCTCTGCCTTTCTCTGTAGCCTATTCAGCACATGAATTTTTATATGCTTATATAGAATTCTACCTGGTATCACACGTTCATTTTTGTGAGGTGACTGACTTGGCAGATACAACTTGTGAGAAGAGATCACTCCTCTAAACGCTGTTGGAACTGAAAATTCAAACTATGGGTGAGCTTTCTAGTAGAACAACATTATACATAAATCCTTGTTCAGTAAAATAAATATTTTTGCATCTGTGGATGCTATATATTTTATGATGAACTTCGATTGGCATATATATTCCTACATTTTAATGTCTGTGTGTGTGTTTTGTGTGTGTGTGTGTGTGAGTGTATATATATATATATATACATATATATAATTATATGTGTATATATATACACATATATATAATTATTAATATATATATATATATATATATATACATATATACACTGACTTGATTTTGAAAATATGAAATATATGTATCTTAAATACACTCCCTAAGTTCATTCATGTTCAAAAATGTGGATTTATAATAAACTTTTCACAAAATTATTCTCAGAAATATTCATCCACCTGAAATACACATTTGTTTCATAGTTCTGAAAACTAACTTCAGTAAATGGTGCTTACAAATCCTAATATTTGTACATTAGCTGACCCAGATTAACATCAATCAAGTAGATTCGTATGGGACATGATGTGTATTCTGACGTTTATTTTCATTCAACACTGGTACATTACTATTGCTTCAGTTTTTACAAATCATAGGAAATATATATTTCATCCACAAGTTCACAAATTTATACGCATTTGTTTCACAATCACTTCCTGCTTCATAAAACATGTATTCCTCCAGGTTTTTTGACTGGTCTTTTCATGAGACTTCTTTCCAAACACATTATTTTCGATTTCCATAATCACTTTTGAAGCAAAACTCACACACCCTTCATGATAAACCATAAACTTAATGTGGCCATTAGATATTTCACTGGTTGGAATGAATGTTTGTATGTCAATATAAGATTTCCTGTATTTTTTCAGATATAATTTCAATCCATTATTTAAAGTCAGAACCAGATATATTATTTATTCACAGTATGGTCTATTCATGCATTATCTCTATATGCACAGACATAGGGTACACCTCTTTTTACCCCCATTACTATTTTATACGTCTTGAATATTTTGCTGCCAGAAATGGTGGAAGAAATAGTCATGTCACCTGATCTAAATGTATGTTTTATCACAGTAATATTCTGAACAAAAAAAGCAAAGGTCACACTTAAGATTGTAGCAAAGACTAAATGAAAAGTGAGCATGGATTACTAAACATCCATGTCCAGGTTGCCTAATGCTGTCAAATGTCAATCCTATTGGTCACTACATATTTGTTTCTTCCTTAGATTATATATTCAAACTCAACCCTGTTGAAAATATCTAATCCTATCACTCATTTTATACTTTGCCTGATTTCGTAATGTCTTTATTGATATCAGTTTTCCTAACTATTTTCCCCAGTTCATCATTGTGACAGTCTCTTCACTTGTGCTGACATTAACATTCACTGTCTACCGGAAACCCTATTGCTAAACAACATTTGGTCCAAATCCTATACTCACTCTTCTTTCTAAACCTACTGAGAATCTTCCGAATCCTACCGACTATCCCTTTTGACTGGAAGTTCTCTTCTACATTTAATCATCCATGGTACAAGGACCTAAGCCATTGTATATCGATTTACCTGACACATCAGTGCAGAACATAATTCAAAGCTACGTATCCCAATCAAGGGCCCAATGCCCTTTTGGGCTTCATATCTTAGCTAGATTTCTGTTTTCATACTTATATTTCACCTATATATTCTTGTAAATATCGCAGTTTCCCAATACCAGTATTCATCGCGCAGAAAGATTCCTAATCCAAATCGAACCTGTTAGTTAACCTAACCATACACTGTTCAGTCAATTTAACTTTACAGAAGAGCAGGGATAGAGTTGGTCTTACAATACAGGAATATAGGGGATCTTCCACATGCTGAGAAACTCAAAGGTGCATGCAGAAATGATTCCTGGAGAAGTTGTAAGCAGCTATGGAGGACCTAAGAGACCAAAAGTCATCCTCCATGGCAAACAACCTGGTCAGGATGAAGGGTTGTGTCTGAATCAGCTTCTCTCTTCTTAATGTAGAGAAGATGGACCAAACCAGGCCTGTGTGGAGAGCTGTTCCCAGGTGCCAATGGTTGATATACCAATCTAACTTGTGAAAGTGTCACAGGAAGTAGGGGCAGCCTCCATCTCATGGGACCCTTGAAAGCAATTTTTAGGACAAAGTGGTTGCCACGGCAGTAACCTCATTCAGTTCCTGAATGAAGTGACCTACCCCTCTTCCTTGATGACGGATTTCTCTGAACTTAAGATCCAGGAAGCCAGGCACCAGAGTCAGTCCCAGTTTCTTCCCCAGTGGGCTCAGTTGTTTGGAATAACCAAGGACAGAGTAAGTCTTCCTTGGTACCTACTGATGTGAGGATTGCCAAATGCCAGGAGAGCTCTGAAAAGGGGAATTTCCTGAGAAAGCAGGTAGTGGCTCACCACTGGCTCCTGAAAACTTCACAGTGTTGGCCAAGGATACCCGATCTGAGAAGGACAGGCCATTTCAAGGAAACATAGTATGGCCCATCAGTCAGAGTACATTCCAATTAGTCACAGACCTACTTGAATAAAGGAGGTGTCCTTGTGGGTGTGGTTGTGATTTTGTGGTTTAGTCTCATGTTCTGAGAATAGGTAAGAAAGGCGGTTTGTTTGTTTTGGAGTGGACTGTTTATAGTAAGTCATTTGACAAGGCGATTGTTGGTATGCCTGTGTATTCCACTGTGTCCGTGGTTGTAGACATTATAAAAGATAATGCATCAATGGATGTGTCCTGTCTAGTAGAAAGCTTGCCAACATTCATCCTGCCCAATTTATGAGTGGACTGCAGGTTGCTTTAGGGACGGGCAACACCTACTATCTTCCGGAGTTCCTGTTTTCTTCCTGAATTCTGGCCACTCTTCAGAGCAGGCTCATGGTTTTCTGTCCAAGATATGTACCACCTCCAAGCTCTGTGACATTGCCATATAATGGATAGCTGAAGGGAATAGCAAGCATCTCAGAAAACTCAGATATCAGTGTGACAAAGAAAGTCTCAGTAGAAAAACCCTGCTTTGGGCCTTTTGCATACCTATTTTTCTGTTGCTCTGAGTGTCAGGAAGGTCTTTGCCTCAGGCCACACCTTTGCGAACCCTGAAGAAAACAGTTTTCAAATGGAAATGAATGGGCATCACCTGTGGCTCTTTGCTTAATTGCTTTGGAAAAGGATGTGTCTGAATCAGCCTCTTGGCCCTGTGTGAGGCAGTGGCTTAGATTCTTAGCACCTGTTGGATCAAAAGAAAGATCCCATGTGTCCATCCAAAACCAAAATGGCAAATATTCACTCATTGTGAATGAATTCTTTTACCTTCCTCTGTTAGGATCCTGAATTCCATCAAGGGAGAATAGGAATCCTTTGGGCCAAATGAGTTCTTCAAATCTCTGCAGACGGGCTTGTGTTTTCTCATGACTCAAATTCACATAAAGAATCTAAACCACAGAGTCAGAAGGCCTCAAATTGAAAAAGCTGAGCAGTATTAATGTCAGGCCTATTTGATCACTCCTGGTTTACAGGAAGTGTGTCCAGGCCACCTTGGTGTTAGACAAATGAGGGGAACAGGACCTTAATTTGGACACTGACTTGGGCTGTGGACCTCATTGAAAACTCCAGCCAGACGTTATAAGGAGTGTCTATATGGAAGAAGATGAGGACCATGTGGGAGTGTTTTGGTTTTAATTGTGGTCATTTGTGTGGCGGTTGGAAGAGATGACTGTTCCACTGGGCTTGAACTCTGGTGTGATTCCCCTTAGAGACTGAGTTCTTTAACTGACCTCAGAGAAGTATTGCCATGAATTGTGTTGGGATTTTAGGAGGCCACACATGAGAGTCGCCCTTGGAACCTGAGATCTAGGCCCAGGTTGGATTTCCACAGAACACTGGGAATTTCAGCCCGGATATTACATACAATTTTTCTTAAAGACTTGGCAGCCATATTTGAGTTTAAAACACACATGAACCTCACATTGTAGATCTCAATGGGCCTGGCTTCATGTGACATTTTGGCCACCCTTAGGGAAACCATGCCTGTGAGAGTGCTCCAGTGCTTTCATTGAAATTAGCTTCTTCACCATTTAATGGTTCCTGAATTAATTGAAGCCCTCAGAGCCGCAAACTTCATCTGTGAAAAATGGCTAGACAATTACCATGAAATTTTTGATATTTTCATGTTCAGCTGGCACTGAAAAAACTTTGGATGTCCTGTTTCTGATCCTGAGTATACCAGACACTGCCTTGATTGACTTTGTTTCATGAAAATGGTGTAGAACAGATATGCCAGTAAGTTGGAGCCTGGTGAGTAGTTGGCCTAGAGCAGTGGTATGCAATTGTCTGATAAAACATCTGTGTTGTGGCCATGTGGATCAGCCATTGGCTTCCAAATGGCTTGTGACTGACATGGTGCAGCCAGCAGACCCATATATGTAAAGGCATCTTGTTATATGGAGAGGATTCACTGCAATGTTCAGAATCATATTGCTATTCTCAAGGGGGCAATCTACGTGGGATAGAACCTTGGTTGGTGCATTCTCCTGAAGACCCTGACTCACCACACCTTAAAGAACTCCCTCCACCACTCTGTCCCATTTTAACTCCTTGTATTTCTTGAAGCAAATACCAAACTCCCAGTGGAGCAGCGAGAAACACCACGAAAAGTGGAGGATGACCAATTGGCTTCACAGTCCACACTGAAAGACACTTAGACCCCAGTGTCCATAGTTTACCTACAAAGAGAGAATTCAGCACTGCTGCCTCATGTTCATTGGATAATAAGAAACCATGTCCTCCAAGTAACATAGATGCAGACCCAGCTTTGATGGTCTCTCTACAAATGAACTAAATCTCCTCAGAACATCAAATATTTCAAGTGCCCACCCTTAGAGGCAGTTTCTCAAAAAGTATGTAGGCCAGCAGAGCTGCATGTTTCTGGAATGTTTACCCTGTTCCTTACTTTTAGAATCTTCTCTACCACCTCCAAAGTTGTAAACTCCTGAGTATTCTCCATTCCAGATATATATTCACAGATTTTCTAACTCTTATCCTCTAATTGTGTCTTACTTGAGGAGAATGTAATGTCAAGGCATTGTTCTGGATGAAAGTGGGAAGAATTTTGTGTAGCACATATTTGCATACACATTGGATTCAATTTCCTATTTTCCATTAGAAATGCTGAATCCCTGAAACTAACATATACCCTATTAGACTCTGACTACTAATCCTAATATGATGGAGAAAAATAACACAAACAGAATAGAAATACAGGCAGTTTAGAGGAGGTATGTTTTATAGTTGGAGTTGCCTTTTGCATGGTATAGTGTAGCAGTTATAAATCTAGTAAATTATTTGTTGAAATAGTTCTCCATGCGTTTTTAAAGTTAACAAATAATGAATTCCTTTCCCCCTTTCTCTGTAGCCTATTCAGCACACGTATTTTTATATGCACATATAGAATCCTACCTGGTACCACACGTACATTCTTGTGAGGTGGCTGATTTGGCAGATACAAATTGGAAGAAGAGATCACTCCTCCTAAATGCTGCTTGAACATTTAATTCAAATGTGAGTGAGCTTCCTAGTTGAACAACATTATACATAAATCAATGTTCAGTAAAATGAATATATTTGGATCTGTGGATGATATACATTTCATGGTGAATTTCGTTTGGCATATATATTGCAATTTTTAATGTCTCTCTCTGTTTGTGTATATAAATATGTATATATATATATATATATATATATATATATAGATACACTCTCAAGATTTTTCAAAACATGAAATATGTGTCTTATTACACACTTCCTAAATTCATTCATATTTATGTTGTGGATTTATAATCAACTTTTCACAAGATTATTCTCAGAAATATTCATCCACCTGAAATACTTATTTGTTTCTTAGTACTGTTTCCACCCCAGATATGCATTCACGGATTTTCAAACTCTTCTACTCTAATTGTGTCTTATTTGGGGTGAAGGTAATGTAAAGGCATTGTTCTGGATGAGAGTGGGAAGATAATTGTGTAGCATATATTTTATACACATTGGATTCATTTTCCTATATTCCATTGAATATACTGAATCCCTGACAATAACCCATACCCTACTATACTCTGTCTACTAATCCAAACATGATGGAGAAAAACAACCCAAACATAATAGAAATACAAGCAGTTTAGAGGAGGCATGGGGTATAGTTGGACTTGCCATTTGCATGATAAAGGGTAGGTGTTATAAATCTAGTCAATTTTTAATTGAAATAGTTTTCCATGTGTTGTTAAAGTTAACAAATATGTAAATTCCTCTCCCTTTCTCTGTAGCCTATTCAGCACATTTATTTTTATATGCTTATATAGAATTCTACCTGGTATCACACGTTCATTTTTGTGAGGTGACTGACTTGGCAGATACAACTTGTGAGAAGAGATCACTCCTCTAAACGCTGTTGGAACTGAAAATTCAAACTATGGGTGAGCTTTCTAGTAGAACAACATTATACATAAATCCTTGTTCAGTAAAATAAATATTTTTGCATCTGTGGATGCTATATATTTTATGATGAACTTCGATTGGCATATATATAACTACATTTAAATGTCTGTGTGTGTGTTGTGTGTGTGTGTGTGTGTGTGTGTATATATATATATAGACACATATATATGTATATACACATATATATAATTATGAATATATATATATATGTATATATATATATATATATATATATATACACACTTTCCTGATTTTTAAAATATGAAATATATGTTTCTTAAATACACTCCCTAAGTTCATCCATGTTCAAAAATGTGGATTTATAATAAACTTTTCACAAAATTATTCTCAGATATATTCATCCACCTGAAATACACATTTGTTTCATAGTTCTGAAAACTAACTTCAGTAAATGGTGCTTACAAATCCTAATATTTGTACAGTAACTGACCCAGATTAACATCAATCAAGTAGATTCGTATGGGACATGATGTGTATTCTGACGTTTATTTTCATTCAACACTGGTACATTACTATTTCTTCAGTTTTTACAAATCATAGGAAATATATACTTCATCCACAAGTTCACAAATTTATACGCATTTGTTTCACAATCACTTCCTGCTTCATTAAACATGTATTCCTGCAGGTTTCTTGACTGGTCTTTTCATGAGACTTCTTTCCAAACACATTATTTTCGATTTCCATAATCACTTTTGAAGCAAAACTCACACACCCTTCATGATAAACCATAAACTTAATGTGGCCATTAGATATATAACTGGTTGGAATGAATGTTTGTATGTCAATATAAGATTTCCTGTATTTTTTCAGATATAATTTCAATCCATTATTTAAAGTCAGAACCAGATATATTATTTATTCACAGTATGGTCTATTCATGCAGTATCTCTATATGCACAGACAAGGGTACACCTCTTTTTACCCCCATTACTAATTTATACGTCTTGAAAATGTTGCTGCCAGAAATGGTGAAAGAAAGAGTCATGTCACCTGATCTACATGTACGTTTTATCACAGTAATATTCTGGCCAAAAAAAGCAAAGGTCACACTTAAGATTGTAGCAAAGACTAAATGAAAAGTGAGCATGGATTATTAAACATCCATGTCCAGGTTGCCTAATGCTGTCAAATGTCAATCCTATTGGTCACTACATATTTGTTTCTTTCTTAGATTATATATTCAAACTCAACCCTGTTGAAAATATCTAATCCTATCACTCACTTTATACTTTGCCTGATTTCGTAATGTCTCTATTGATATCAGCTTTCCTAACTATTTTCCCCAGTTCATCATTGTGACAGTCTCTTCACTTGTGCTGACATTAACATTCACTGTCTACCGGAAACCCTATTGCTAAACAACATTTGGTCCAAATCCTATACTCACTCTTCTTTCTAAACCTACTGAGAATCTTCCGAATCCTACCGACTATCCCTTTTGACTGGAAGTTCTCTTCTACATTTAATCATCCATGGTACAAGGACCTAAGCCATTGTATATCGATTTACCTGACACATCAGTGCAGAACATAATTCAAAGCTACGTATCCCAATCAAGGGCCCAATGCCCTTTTGGGCTTCATATCTTAGCTAGATTTCTGTTTTCATACTTATATTTCACCTATATATTCTTGTAAATATCGCAGTTTCCCAATACCAGTATTCATCGCGCAGAAAGATTCCTAATCCAAATCGAACCTGTTAGTTAACCTAACCATACACTGTTCAGTCAATTTAACTTTACAGAAGAGCAGGGATAGAGTTGGTCTTACAATACAGGAATATAGGGGATCTTCCACATGCTGAGAAACTCAAAGGTGCATGCAGAAATGATTCCTGGAGAAGTTGTAAGCAGCTATGGAGGACCTAAGAGACCAAAAGTCATCCTCCATGGCAAACAACCTGGTCAGGATGAAGGGTTGTGTCTGAATCAGCTTCTCTCTTCTTAATGTAGAGAAGATGGACCAAACCAGGCCTGTGTGGAGAGCTGTTCCCAGGTGCCAATGGTTGATATACCAATCTAACTTGTGAAAGTGTCACAGGAAGTAGGGGCAGCCTCCATCTCATGGGACCCTTGAAAGCAATTTTTAGGACAAAGTGGTTGCCACGGCAGTAACCTCATTCAGTTCCTGAATGAAGTGACCTACCTCTCTTCCTTGATGACGGATCTCTCTGAACTTGGGATCCAGGAAGCCAGGCACCCAGAGTCAGTCCCAGTTTCTTTCCCAGTGGGCTCAGTTGTTTGGAATAACCAAGGACAGAGTAAGTCTTCCTTGGTACCTACTGATGTGAGGATTGCCAAATGCCAGGAGAGTTCTGAAAAGGGGAATTTCCTTAGAAAGCAGGTAGTGGCTCACCACTGGCTCCTGAAAACTTCACAGTGTTGGCCAAGGATACCCGATCTGAGAAGGACAGGCCATTTCAAGGAAACATAGTATGGCCCATCAGTCAGAGTACATTCCAATTAGTCACAGACCTACTTGAATAAAGGAGGTGTCCTTGTGGGTGTGGTTGTGATTTTGTGGTTTAGTCTCATGTTCTGAGAATAGGTAAGAAAGGCGGTTTGTTTGTTTTGGAGTGGACTGTTTATAGTAAGTCATTTGACAAGGCGATTGTTGGTATGCCTGTGTATCCCACTGTGTCCGTGGTTGTAGACATTATAAAAGATAATGCATCAATGGATGTGTCCTGTCTAGTAGAAAGTTTGCCAACATTCATCCTGTCCAATTTATGAGTGGACTGCAGGTTGCTTTAGGGACGGGCAACACCCACTATCTTCTGAAGTTCCTGTTTTCTTCCTGAATTCTGGCCACTCTCCAGAGTAGGCTCATGGTTTTCTGTCCAAGATATGTACCACCTCCAAGCTCTGTGACATGTCCATGTACTGGATAGCTGAAGGGAATAGCAAGCATCTCAGAAAACTCAGATAACCGTGTGACAAAGAAAGTCTCAGTAGAGAAACCCTGCTTTGGGCCTTTTGCTTACCTATTTTTCTGTTGCTCTGAGTGTCAGGAAGGTCTTTGCCTCAGTCCACCAATTTGTGAAGCCTTAAGAAAACAGTTTTCAAATGGAAATGAATGGTCATCACCTGTGTATCTTTGCTTAATTGCTTTGGAAAGGGATGTGTCTGAATCAGCCACTTGGCCCTGTGTGAGGCAGTGGCTTAGATTCTCAGCACCTGTTGGAACTAAAGAAAGATTCCATGTGTGCTTTCAAAACCAAAATGGCAAAAAGATCAGTCACTGTGTATGGAGTATCTTGCCTTACTCTGATAGGTTTCTGATCTCCATCAAGGGAGAATATGGATCCTTTGAGTCAAATGAGTTCTTCAAAGCTCTGGAGAGGCTAGCCCATATGAGCTTGGGTTTTTTCATTATTCCAAATCACATAAAGAATCTATACCTGACAGTCAGTAGGCCTCAAATTGGAGAAGCAGAGCAGTATTAAGCCCAGGCTTATTTTATCACTCCTGGTTCACAGGAATGGTGTCCAGGCCTAGCTGACTTTAAGCAAATAAGGGACAAGGGAGCTTGTTTTGGATACCGTCTTGTGCTGCACCCCTCATGGAAACCTCCAGCCAGAGGTTATAATGAGTGTCTATATGGAAGAAGGTGAGGACCATGTGGGAGTGTTTTGGTTTTAATTGTGTTCATTTGTGTAGCAGTTGGAAGAAATGACTGGATCCACCACGGCTGGAACTTTGGTATGATTCCCCTTAGAGACTGAGTTCTGAAACTGACCTCAGAGAAGTATTGTCATGAATTGTGTTGCGATTTTAGAATGCCACGCATGAGAGTCGCCCTTGGAAACAGAAATCTAGGCCAAGGGTGGCTTTCGACTGATCACTGGGAATCTCAGCCAGGATATCACATGATTTTATTCTGAAAGACTTGACAGGCATAGTTGAGAGTCAAAACACACATGGACCTCACATTGTAGACCTCAATGGGCTGGGCTTCATGTGACCGTTTGGCTACTCTTTGGGAAGCCTTGCCTTTGAGAGTTCTCCAGAGCATTCATTGAAATGAGGTTCCTCAACATTAAAAGGTTCCTGAATGAATTGAAACCCACAGTTTCTCCAACTTCATCCTTGAAAAGTGGCTAGATAAACACCCTGAAATTTTTAAAACTCCCATGACCAGGTGGCACTGGAGAACCTTTGGATCTCCTGTTGCTGATCATGAGTGTACCAGACAGTGCCTTGATTGACTGGGTTTCATGAAAATGGTGAAGAACAGAGATGCCAGTAATTTGCACTGCTGAATAGTGGGCCCAGAGCAGTGGTGTGCAGGTGTGTGATAAAATATCTGAGGTGGGGCCGTGTGGATTTCCAATTGACTTCCAAATGCCTTTTGGCTGCCATGGTGCATCCAGCAGAACCTTACATGTTAAGGCATCTTATTATATGGAGAGGTTTCAAGGCAATGTTCAGAATCAGGTGGGTATGGTCAAGGAAAAAGCTATGTGAAATAGAAGCCTGGTTGGTGCATTCTCCTGCAGTTTCTGACCCACCACACGTGACAGAACTCCCTCCAGCACTGTGTCGCAGTTGAACTCCTTGTATTTCGTGAAGCAAATACCAAACTCCCAGTGCAGCACCAAGAAACACCACAAAAATGGAGGATGATCAAATGGCTTCACAGTCCACACAGGGAGACACTTAGCCCCCAATGGCCACAGTTTACCTACCAAGAGATAATTCAGCACTGCTGCCTCATGTTCATTGGAAAATAAGAAACCATGCTCTCCATTCACATAGATGCAGACCCAGCTTTGATGGTCTCACTAGAAAAGAAGCTAAACCTTCTGACAACAAAATATATTTAAAGTATCCAACCTCAGAGGCAGTTTCTCAAGAAGTCTTTAGGCCAGCAGAGCTCTATGTTTGTGGAGTGTTTACCTCTTAGACCAGGATGTAAGAAAAGAACACTGACTCCAATTAAAATCAAATTAAAGTAAGCTTATTATTTCCACTGGCTGGGCTGCCACTCCCTCCTAAAATTGCGAGAACAAGAGAGCAACCCCACCTTTACTACAGCCCAGGTTTGTAGCCCAGAAAGTTACACAAAAATGGGGTAACAGATAATAGAACTCTGACAAGCATCACACTAATGGGAGTTTACATTTTTTTTTTTTTGCTAGCCCCAACATCAAAATTTATGAGGACCATTAGAGCCTCAGAGAGGGTCATTGTCTGGCCACAAAAGGCCAATATTTATGAGGTGTGACAAAGTTTCAGAGAGGGCTGCTATCTGGTCAGAGAGCCATGCACGGGTGAGTTCAAGGCACGGGCAGTCATTCCAAGCAGGTTCAGAATTTGCAGTAATTTACAGTAAAGCCAAAATGATTTTTTCATGGCTTTGTTGCAATATGGCTCCCAATTTTAATAAAAGGTAAGGTTGGGTGTATCATTCCCCCCTTTTCTTATGTGTCCCTTTGTAATCCTTGATAGGTTAGTGGAAAAGCACTGAGGAAATTTTAATCCCTCAGGTAACAGTCACCAAATTTTTAGAACTCACCGAAAACCAGTCTCCCTGATATTACCTGACTTAATTAATTACTTATATTGATAGTCTATTTATTTTTGGCTCCATTGGTGTAAGTAGAGAGTCGTCTCTCATTTTGGCTTTTTCTCAGCTGAGAAAGGGTGACATGAGTGTGCATGGCGTGAGGGACATGAGTTGCCTTTTTGAAGTCAGTTCTTTTTGAAGTCTTGTTGAGGAAGAACAGGTTGTAAAGTCATCTGGGGATGGGTTCTTCTATGAGAGAAACAAAAAACATGAGTATTGAATAAATGTTGCAGTAGCTGGATCATGTCACTGTATGAAGTACCCTCACCAGTCTTTAATATCCCCAATTATCAGGACTGTGAACTTAATATTTAACTTTTAGTGATACAGTTGTCCCTCCCCATAATATACAGTTTAATAATTTAATGTCATCTGATTTTGCAGAATCCTTTCACTAGTATGACCTCTGTGTTTAATAGAGAAACATTTAATTCTGTTACTCAGGGCTGGATAATTGTACTAGCAAACACCAAGCCTACCTGTGTAGGTTAGGAATACCTGTAGGCCTTAAACTAAAAACTTCTGCCTCTGGAAGCTCCTCTTGATAGTCTATTTTTATAGTTATCAGGCATTCCTTTCTGAGAATCCTTCTTTGTAGCCAACAGTTATACTTATTTTGGGAGGCTAACATAAAGTGTATACCTTAAATTATTATTATTATTATTATTATTATTATTATTATTATTATTATTATTTAAAATGCCCAGGATTGGCTGTATTTTGGTTTTAACTGTCTTTGCTAAGTGTTTAAGATGAAGCAGTCAAACTGACTTTTGTTTCTATCTATTGTTAGCAGTCAGCTGAGCTTTTATGGGAGTCATTTTTTGGGATACTTGAGAGCAGCTTCTCAGTTCTGCTAGTGCAATTTGAGCTATGTGGGTCCAGGTCTTGCTTGACCATGTGGCTTCCCTCAGAAGCATCAGGGATGTCTCCCTTTCCTGATGACTCACCTCTTTGTAGCAAATGCACTGATTGGCTTTCTGTTCTCCAGTGGTCTCATTAATCTCTCTGATCGGGAGGTTATGTGGCCCAGAGTTGCAAAGCTCATAGAGAAATCCCTTGTTCCCTGGATTCAGACTGACTCAGAGGGCAAGAGTCAAATATCGTTTTTTGTGGACCTTTTTATTTAACTTAAATTTTCAATCCTAATCTGAAACAACCAGCAAATGAATTTTAACAGCCATATATTAAGAGTACTGTGCTTTAATGTCTATAAGTTTATAATTATTTATATATTATTAATTGGGATCTTATTATTCTGTCTGTCTTGTAGTTGATGACTTATTATCTTAAATTAACCCATGTTGTGTTCTTAAAGCAACACTTCTGTAAAACACCAACAGGAAATCTTTAGATCACTTATAAGGAAATTAAAAAATAAAATTTTTTTAACAAGAGTAAAAATTCTTAGTTCATGTAATAGCTACCCTGAATTTTTTGGGTGAGTTATATATTATATCATCTTTTTGAGATCCTAGTAATCTTGACAGAAAAAAAAATTTGAACATAACTTTAAATGAAATAAAATCTGACCTACTGCTTTCGTAGTCATTCTCACATGTAGTAAGATGGGACACAGAGTCTTATCTCAGGTAAGCAGGGCTCCTTATAAACCTTAAATGCTTTAGTTCTAAAGCTGATCTTTGTTTTTTAAATATCATTTTACAAAGTTTACATAAATTTTTTGAGGTCACATGAACATTAGCTCACACCATATGATATCACATTTAAAACATGAATTAAAGTACGGCTGAAAGATTTTAACCTTTACATAGATTAGGGTCTCATTAACTTAAAAATACATTTAAATTGTTCCACAATGTAAAAAGTAACATAAAACTTTACATATATTATTGATAACAGGTAAATAAATCCCCAATATATATTTTATTTACCATACAACTTCAGAACACCTGCTTGATATAATGCTCTTTTAAAGTTTCTACCTTATAGAGTTTTATAACTGGAAGATATGAGCACATTAATAGCATCACAATTACATTGATGTTTCTACATTAACCAAGTTTAGCTTTTAAAGAAATGGCAGTACAGTGCTCTAAAATAACAGTTCTTAATTAAACAGTTGTTTAATTTTTATGGTTGCCTGCTCTAGAAAATTTAAATCTTAATAAACTAAATGTTATGGGTAAACTTATGTTTAAGAAATTTTTGTCTCTTTAACACATGACTGATTTTTACAATCTTATACAGACTTTAGTACAAACTTATACAGACCTTAGTATATCAATCAGATATCAAACAAAAGTACTCATGAATGAGTAATCCCATATCAAATTTACTTTACTTATTTATCAAAATATTAGACAAATGTTTTGAACAGTGTAAGCCATTTTTTTGATTGAAAGAAAAGTCCTGGAACATAGGCATATTAGACCTTTTGTAGACATTAATACTTTATTAGATTTTTGAACACCTAGAAAAACTTGTAAGCTTAAATTTAAAGAAATTTATATTTATCAGTTTACCCAATTTAAATTGAAACATTTAAATCACGTGAATTAAAGATCTTTGGATCCACTTTTTAAAATTGTTTTTATGAGTGCTTTGTAATATGAGTGCTCCTTATATATGTTAATTTGTGTATCATATATATGATATACGGACATATGTATACATATATAGACATACAACACATAACAAATTGTGCACACATAATAAAAGTGAAGGCCTTGTAGCTTTTCACAGGTGAAATCTCCACTGCAATGATTTAAAAATTCCACAGTTGGTCAAAGATATTACTGATCAGAAAAACATTAACCTAGGTCTGTAGGAGCAAAATCATGAGCTCAAAAAATAAATAAAGAATCTAAGGAAAAAAATATGAGTCCTAGAAAAAATGACTGGCCAGTAATAAGTAAATACCATACATTTTACTTTTTTTTTCCTTAGGCCTCAAATAAGTCTCCTACTAAGCTTACAGGCTTCTTTCATTTGCATTTCAAAATAATCCCTGGCTGAGGTCTGGAAGAAGCAGGAAAAAATGGCTATTCTGAGCAGAAACCTTAGGCCTAAGGTATTTTAACCATTATTTTCAGGTTAGGATGTTGAAAATTATGATACAAGTTTAAGATACAATTCACAAAATTTTATATCTTCACAAGTTGTTTTGTCAACAGATATCATACTATGATTTAGTATCCTTGTCCAAATTAATGCACTGGTACACACAGTGACATTTTCCCAGGCTACCTAATTTAAAATTGGTGAAAAAAAGTCTGAATGATTGGGAAGTTACTTGCCAACTTGGAAGTAGAGTTCTTTAGTTTTCCATCCTAAGTATTTATGTTCTCTGGCATGAATTATCTGAAACCATAAACTAAACAATTACCTAAACCCGACTTTTAACTGCAAGATTGTGAAATGCTTCAAAAACCCATTCAGATACCAGATTGGTACAATGAAACATCATCATTTAGACACAAATTCAGCTAAGATCATTTCCAAGAAACAATTTATAATATTAACACATTATTGCACATGTCTTAAAGGGCCAGAAAAAAGGCACAAGACAGGCAGAAATGAACTCCAGACAATGGCTGACAGACAGAACCCTTTAAAACAGAGCAAATAAGAGAAAAATCTCCTTCCCCAGTGGCACCACAGATGTCCCCACAAGGGGACCAAATGTTTTCACAGAGGAGCAACCTGAAATGTAAAATAAAGTGTCTCCATGGTTACTTTACTGCATTTAGTGTCCCCTTTTTGTTTTTCTCTTTTTTTAAGAAGACAGAGGCGGCATTATCCTTACAGTGCAGGGAACGAAGGAGGGAATTCCCTGAATAAACAGGGCTTTGGCAGATGCTGGGAGATACTCAGTTCTTCATTCCCCAGCAGGCATTGCCATCTGCACTGGGTGTGCTCCAGGCAGCCAGCTAGGGGCTTCTCTCATTCTGCTTAACAAATGGTGGTAAAGTTCATCACAGTTCCTTAAAACACAGTCCAAAGGGGTGTCAGGCTTACTTGCTTTGTTACCCATTTTCACGTTCAATATCCTTAAGATTTTATCACAGAAATCACAAAACAAAATGCACAAAAACAAAAAAAGATATAGAATACAGAACAAAACACACACACACACACACAAAAAAAAAAAAAAAAAAAAAGAATCCCGGTGCCAAAACAGAAAAACAGAGGAGCAATTCAACGTCTTGCTAAAGCTCTGGGGTAGGAGCACGTGCGTGTTCCTCGGCACCTCTCTAACCTTGAAAGGAATTCCCTACAGAACGGAACAGAGGACAGAACGATTCTCATTACTGTCCTGGACAGGAGTGTATGTGAGCCTCCCCAGGCCACCTCTCTGTCATTAGAATAGATCTCCCTTAAACAGATATAAGATGTTATCAAGGTGCCACTTACCTATGGAGGCCTCCTCCACCAGGTGCTTGCTAATAGTTTCAGTGCGGTGGTTCACTGCAGTGCTCCCCAGACCGACGGCTCACTCCAAGGCCTTGGAACATCTCAAGTTGTGCACCCCCTAGAGTGGCTCCCCAGCCCGTAGCCCTGGAGGGAAGGCCAGCTTCAGAATTTTCAGCAGTCTGGCCTTGTGATCTGGTCGGGCAGGGTCATCTCACTGGGGAACTCCAAAATGTTGGACTAGGATGCAAGAAAAGACCACTGACTCCAATTAAAATCAAATTAAGGCAAGCTTATTATTAAAACCGGCCAGGCTGCCTCTCCCTCCAAAAATGGCGGGAACAAGACAGCAACACCACCTTTCCTACAGCCCAGCTATATAGCCCAGAAAGTTACACAAAAAGGGGGTTACCGATAACAGAACTTTGAAAGCATCACACTAATGGTAGTTTACATTTTTTTTGCTGGCCCCAACATCAGAAATTATGAGGACCATTAGAGACTCAGAGAGGGTCGTTGTCTGGCTTGGGAAGGCCAATATTTATTAGGTGTCACTAATGTTTCAGAGAGCACTGTTATCTGGTCAGAGAGCCAGGCATGGATGAGTTCAAGGCACGGGCACGCATTCCAAGCAGGTTCAGAATTTGCAGTAATTTATAGTAAAGCCCAAATTATCTTTTCACGGCTTTCTGGCAAGATGGCTCCCAATTCTAATAAAAGATCAGGTTGGGTCTATCAAGCCTGTCCTTTACTTTTGGAAACTCCTCTACAACCTGCAAGGTTGTGAACTCCTGACCATTTTACATTCCAGATATGTATTCACAGATTTTCTAACTCTTGTCCTCCAAGAGTTAGAAAATCTGTGAATACATTACTTTACTTGGGGTGAAGGTAATATCAAGGCATTGTTCTGGATGAGAGTGGGAAGATTTTTGTGTAGCACATATTTGCATACACATTTAGGAGATCACTCCTCCTAAACACTGTTGGAACAGAAAATTCAATCTATGGGGGAGCTTCCTAGCTGAACAACATTATACATAAATTCAAGTTCATTAAATAAATAGTTTTGGATCAGTGGATGATATATATTTCAAGATGGATTTAAATTGGCATATATATTGCTACATTTTAATGTCCATGTGACTTTTGTGTTCATAATTTTTTGTGATTTATGTGGATTTATAATCAAATTTTCACAAGATTGTTCTCAGAAATATTCATCCAACTTAAATACATACTTTTTTCCTAGTACTGAAAAGTAACTTCAGTGAATGGTGCATAAAAATCCTAATATTTCTACAGTAACTGACCCAGATTAACATCAATGCAAGTAGATTCCTATGGGACATGATGTGTATTTTGATGTTTATTTTTATTCATCACCGGTACATTACTATTTCTGCAGTTTATGCACATTATATATAGTATGATATATAATGTTCAATCACTTCCTGCTTGAGAACACATGTATTCTTACAGGTTTCTTGACTATTCTTTTCATGAGACTTCTTTCCAAACACATTATTTTTGATTTCCATAATCACTTTTGAAACAAAACTCACACACCTTTCAGGATAAACCACAACCATAATATTACCATTAGATGTATAACTGGTTGCAGTGAATGATTGTATATCAATATGAGATTTCTTTTATATTTTCAGATATCAATTCAATCCATTATTTAAAGTGGAACCAGTTATATTATTTATTCACATGATGGTCAATTGATGCATTATCAATATATTCTATGACACAGGGTATACCCCTTTGTACCCCCAATACTAATTTATATTTCTTCAAAATAGTGCTCCCAGAAATGGTGGAAGGAATACTCATGTCACCTGATCTACATATACATTTTATCACAATAATATTCTGGACACAAAATGCAAAGGTCACACTTATGATTTTACCAAAGCCTAAATAAAAAGTGAGCATGGATTAATAAAAACATCCATGTCCTGGTTACCTAATGCTCTCAAAAGTCAATCCAATTTGTGACAACATATTAGTTTCTGCCTAAGATTATATATTCAGACTCAAACCGTTGAAAATGTCTAAACAAATTACACACTTTATACTTTTACTGACTTCCTAATGTCTCTATTTATATCTGCTTTCCTACATATTTTCCCCAATTCGTCATTGTGCTGACATTTAGATTCACTCTCTACCCGAAACCTTATTTGTAAAGAACTTTTGGTACAAATGCTATACTAACTCTTCTTTCTAAATCTACTGACTATCTTGCTAATCCTACAGACTATCCCTTTTTTATTGGATATTCTGTATGTTATTCAATCATCCAGTGTATAAGATCCTATTTCTTTGTATATCGATTTATCTGAGACATCTGTGCAGAATATAATTCAAAGCAAAGTATGCTACTCAAGGGCCCAATGTCCTACTTGGCTTCAAGTCTTCCCTAGATTTCTGTTTCCATACTTATATTTCACCTATATATTCTTGTAAATATCTCAGGTTCCCAATACCATTATTCATCCAGCAGAATGATTCCTAACCCAAATAGAACATGATATTAACACTAACCATACACTGTTCCCTCAATCTAACTTTACAGCAGTGCAGGGATAGAGTTGGTCTTACAATACAGGAATATAGGGGATCTTCCACCTGCTGAGAATCTCAAAGATCCATGCAGAAATTTTCCCTGAAGAAGATATAGAATGCTATGAAGGACCTGAGAGACCAAAAGTCATTTTCCATGGAAAATAACCTTGTCAGGATGAAGAGATGTGTCTGAATAAGCCTCTCGCATTTTAATGTAGACAAAATGGACAAAACCAAGCCTGTGTGGAGATCTCTCCCCGAGTACCTATGGTTGATATATCATTCTAACTTTTGAAAGTGTCACAGGAAGTAGGGGCAGCCTCCATCTCATGGGACCCTAGGAAGAAACTGTTAGGACAAAGTGTTTGCCAAGGCTGTGAGCTCATTCAGTTCATGAAGGAAGTGACCTACCTCACTTCTTTGGGATGTTACTCTCTGAACTTGGGATCCCGGAAACCAGGCACCCAGGGCCAGGCCCAGTAACAGTCACAGAGATCTCACTTGTTTGGATTTATCATGGAAAGAGTCAGTCTTTCTTGGTACCTACAGATGTGAAGATGGCCAAATGCCAGAAAAAATCTGAAGAGGTGTCTTTCCTGAGAAAGCAGGTAGTGGCGGCTCAAAGCTGGCTCCTGAGAACTTCACAGAGTGGGCCAAGGAGTCCAGATTTGAGAACAGACAGGCCATTTCGGGTGAACAAAGAATGGCTCACCAGGCAGAGGACACTCCGGTTAGTAACAGACCTTCTTGGGGGAAGGAGGTGCATTTGTGGGAATGAGTGTGGGTTTGTGGTTTTGTCTCATGTTCTGAGAATACGTAGGAAAGATGGTTTGTTTGTTTTGGAGTGGACTGTTTCTATTAAGTCATTTGACAAGGCAAGTGTTTCTATGTCTGTGTATCCCACTTTGTCCGTGGGTGTAGACATTACAAAAGAAAATGCAACAATGGATGTGTCCTGTCTAGGAGAAAGCTTCCCAACATTCACGCTGGCCAATTTATAAAAGGACAGTGGATTGCCTTATTTGTGGGCAAGACCTGCAATCTTCCTAAGTTCCTGTTTTCTTCCTGAATTCTGGCCACTCTCCAGAATAGGCTCATGATTTTGTGACCAAGATAGGTACCACCTCCAAGCTCTGTGATTTGGCCATGTACTGGATAGCTGAAGGGAATGGCGAGAATCTCAGAAAACTCAGATATCAGTGTTACCAGGAAAAGTCTCAGTGGAGAAACCCTGCTTTGGGACTTTTGCTTACCTATTGTTCTATAGCACTAAATGTCAGGAAGGTCTTTGCCAAGGCCACCCCGTTGTGAAGCCTGAATAAAACAGTTCTCTAATGCAAATGAATGGGCATCACCTATCCCTCTTTGAGTAATTGATTTCGAAAGGGATGTGTCTGAATCAGCCTGTTGGCCCTGTGTGAGGCTGTGGCTTAGATTCTCAGCACCTGATGGATCTAAAGAAAAATGCCATGTGTGCATCCAAAACCAAAATGGCCAAAAGAGCATTCATTATGGATGAAGTCTCTCGCCTTCCTCTGTAAGTTTCCTGACCTCCATAAGGTGAGAATAGGAATCTTTGGGTCAAATGAGTTCTTCAAAGCCCTTCAGAGTCTAGCCCATTGGTGCTTGGGTTTTCTCATGACCCCAATCCACATGAAGAATCTAAACCCCACAGTCAGTAGGCCTCAAATTGGAGAAGTGGAACAGTAATAATGGTAGGCCTATTTGATCACTCCTGGTTCACAGGAAGGGTTTTCAGGCCACCCTGACTTTAGGCAAATGACGGGCAAGGGAGCTTATTTTGGACACTGTCTTGTCCAGCGCCCCTCATAGAAACCTCCAGCTAGAGGTTATGATGAGTGTCTATGTGGAAAAGATGAGGGCCATATGGGAGTGTTTTCGTTTAAATTTTGGTCATTTGTGTGGCGATTGGAAGAAATCACTGGGTCTACCTGGGCTTGAACTCTGGTGTGAATCCACATAGAGACTGAGTTCTGGAACTGACCTCAGAGAAGAATTGCCATGAGTTTTGTTGGGATTTTAGGAGGCCACGCATGAAAGTAGCCCTTATAAACTTAGATCAAGGCCACAGAGCACTGGGAATCTCAGCCAAGATAATCCATGATTTTCTTCTTAAAGTCTTGGCAGCCATAGTTGAGAGTTAAAACACACATGTACCTCACATTGTAGACTTCAATTGGACTGGCTTCATGTGACCTTTTGTCCACTCTTTGGGAGGCCTTGCCTATGAGAGTTCTCCAGAGTTTCATTGAAATGAGCTTCCTCAACATTGAATGGTTTTTGAAACCCAACGTTCCTCCAACTTCATCCTCGAAAAATGGCTAGATAAACACCATGAAATTTTTGAAATTCCCATTACCAGGTGGCACTGGAGAATCTTTGGATGTCCTATTGCTGATCATGAGTGTATCAGACAGTGCCTTGACTGACTGGGTTTCATGAATATTGTGTAGAACAGAGATGCCAGTAAGTTGGAACCTGCAAATTAGTGGGCCTAGAGCAGTGGTGTGAAGGTGTGTGATAAAATATGTGTGGTGGGGCTATGTGGATCTGCCATTTGCTTCCAAATGGCTTGTGACTGACATGGTACAGCCAGGAGAACCTTCCATGTAAAGGCATCTTTTTATATAGGGAGATTTCAAGGCAATGTTCAGAATCAGGTTGCTATGGACAAAGGGGCAACCCATGTGGGATAAAATCCTGGTTGGTGCATTCACATGCAGACCGTGAGCTCCACATGTGACAGAACTCCCTCCAGCACTGTGTCCCAGTTGATCTCCTTGTATTTCATGAAGAAAATACCAAAGTCCAAGTGCAGCAGCAAGAACCACCACGAAAAGTGGAGGAGGACCAAATGGCTTCACAGTTCACACGGTGAGTCACTTAGCTCCCAGTGGCCATAGTTTAACTACAAAGAGAGTATTCGCACTGCTGCCTCATGTTCATTGGAAAATTAGAAACAATGTCCTCCAGGTCACATAGATGCAGACCCAGCTTTGATGGTCTCACTAGAAAGTAAGCTAAAGCTACTGACAACAACATATATTTCAAGTGCCCAACCTCAGAGGCAGTTTATCAAGAAGTCTTTAGGCCAGCAGAGCTCCATGTTTGTGGAGTGTTCACCATGTGCCTTACTTTTGGAAACTGCTCTACCACTTCCAAGGTTGTGAACTCCTGAGTATATTCCATTCCACATATGCATTCACAGATTTTCTAACTTTTCTCCTCTAATTGTGTCTTACTTGGGACGAAGTTAATGTCAAGGCATTGTTGTGGATGAGAGTGGGAAGATTTTTGTGTAGCACATATATGCATACACATTAGATTCATTTTCCAATTTTCCATTCAAAATACTTAATCCCTGACAGTAACTCATAAACTACTAGACTCTGACTGCTAATCCTAATATGATGGAGAAAACTAACCCAAACAGAATAGAAATACAAGCAGTTCAAAAAAGGCATGGTGTATAGTTGGACTTGCCATTTGCATCATGAAGGGTAGGTGTTATAAATCTAGTTAATTTTTAATTGAAATAGTTCTCCTTGTGTTTTTAAAGTTAATAAATATATAAATTCCTGTCTCTCTTTCTCTGTAGCCTATTCAGAACATGTAATTTTATATGCACATATAGAATCCTACCTGGTATCACATGTACATTCTTGTGAGGTGGCTGACTTGGCAGATACAAATTATGAGAAGAAATCACTCCTCCTAAACCCTGTTGGATCTTAAAATTCAACCTATGGGTGAGCTTCCTAGTTGAACAACATTAAACATAAATCCATGTTCAGTAAAAGAAATATTTTTGCATCTATTGATGATATATATTTCATGATAAATTTCGATTGGCATATATATTGGTAATTTAATGTCTCTGAGCGTGTTTTTTTGTATATATATATATATATATATATATATATATATATATATATATATATATATATATACATTTATATATATTCTCAAGATTTTTCAAAATATGAAATATATGTGTCTTATATACACTCCCTTAACTCATTCATGTTCATGTATATGGATTTATAATCAAGTATTCACAAGATTATTCTCAGAAATATTCATCCACATGAAATACATATTTGTTTCCAGTACTGAAAACTAACTTCAGTTAATGTTGCATACAAATACTAATATTTGTACAGTAACTGACCCAGTTTAACATCAATGCAAGTAGATTACTATGGGACATGATGTGTATTTGGACGTTCATTTTTATTCAACACTGGTACATTATTATTTCTTCAATTTATGCACATCATAGGATATATATTTCATCCACAAATTAGCAAACTTATAGGCATTTGTTTCACTTTCAATAACTTCCTGCTTCAGAACACATGGATTCCTCCAGGTTTCTTGTCTGGTCTTTTCATGAGACTTCTTTCCAAACACATTATTTTCAACTTTCATAATCAGTTTTGAAGCAAAACTCACACACTTTTCATGACAAACCATAATCCTAATATAACGTTTAGATGTATAACTGGTTGGAATGAATGTATGTGTATCAATATAAGATTTCCTGTATATTTTCAGATCTCAATTGAATCCATTATTAAATTTGGAACCCATTTTATTATTTATTCACAGTATTGCCTATTCATGCATTATCTCTATATTCATATCACAGGGTACACCTATTTGTACCCCCAATATTAATTTGTACATTTGGACACAGAAGCAATGGTCACACTTATTATTTTACCAATGTAAATGTCAGGCGAGCATCGGAGGAAGAGACTACCAGGGACTGTCTAATGCAACAGCCAAAAGTTTATGGGGGTCCAGCATGCTGGGGCTCAGAGCTCCCTTGAATAGAGGAGAGAGCCCTGAGAACAGCTTAAGCAGAGCTTATATACTTTCCTTGGAGAGGGCAGGGAGGGAAGATTATTGATGGGTCAGGGCGAGTGGGTAGTTTGCGTGCAAATGGGTGAGGGAGTACATTCTGCAGTTTTGCAGTTGGTACAGCACATTCAGGGAACAAGATTAGCAAACAGTTCTCAAGATATCAACAGTGTTTTGTTAAGCATACCGTAAAACTGGAAGTGACAATTACCTATTTTATTTACCTTTCATTCCCCACTTTCTTTTGGTTACATTAAATCATAATAGTGATCATTGGGGATGTCACATTTTATGTCTGCTAGTGTGGTATATTGATTTTTGATTACCATAAGTTTAACTTGTCCAATTTGAGCTTGGAGAAAGGAAATTACACGCTTGAGCAAACAGGGTCCTACAGTTAGCAATAATGTGAGGATTATTAAGGGACCGGCCAGGGCTGATAAAAGCGTAGTTAACCAGGGGGACTCTGTGAACCAAGACTCAAACCACCCTTTTTGGGCCTCTCTCTCTTGTTGATGCTCTTCAATGCTTCTTCTTAATTTAATCATAGATTCTTTTACAACTCCAGTATGGTAGGCATAATAACAACATTCTTCCCTCAATGCAGGACAAAGGCCCCTTCTCTCATGAAGAGGAGGTCGAACCCTCGCCTGTTCTGTAAAACAACTTCAGAGAGAGAGGTTAAAGATTCTTGTGAAGCTGTGATGGTGGTTTTTTAATATCTTTAAGTTTTGGTGTATTGCTGCTTCTAATTGGGTCATTTGTTGTGTCCCATGGATTAGGGCAGTGGTACCTGTGCCCACCTCTGCAGCAACTACTATTCCTCATAGGATGGCTAAAGTGCAAGATACAGGTTGCCAGCAGAACCGGGTTGTATGCCCCCCTATTTGAAATTTAAATGATCCTGCCTCATGATAGAGCACTCGGGGAAACATCTGCACCATTACATAATTAATCACATCTGTTGATAATTCTATGAATAAACAATGTTTAAGTATATAGAATTATACTGTTGTAGGTATGGACAAGGCAAGGCACCTAAGATAGCACCAAAGACAGGGAAACAGTCCTATTTGGTTGCAACCGGATATAGAGGGCATTGCTTCTATTGTAATCAATTAATCCCCTGAATCCCAAGTTTAGGTAGTTTCAGAATTTTGTACCCAACATGTAAGAGAAAAGACTCAGAAATTTACAGTCTGCAGAAGTTCACAAAAAGCAGTTTTTGGTTCTGATTTTATTTTCCTCTTCTCTGGGAAAGATAACTTTTTAAGGACATCTGGGAGGAGGAGAGCTTTTTTCTTCTCTTTTATTTTCTCCCTGCCAGCTGTTACTTCTTTATCTTGGAAATATAGCCATCTCTGGAAGCCTGAGCTCAAGGCCAGAGGCCTTGTTCACATATTTTGTGAAAAACTAGTAAGGGGGTGTCTAGCTTAGAAGTGCTGATTTTTCCAGCCAGTGGCCAAGTATAACAGAGCAACACGAAAAGAGGAAGTTTATGTACACTGAACTCTTTTATAGGGACTTTGTTGCTGAAAGTCCTAAAGTCAGCCACGATGAAGACTTCTGGAGAAGGCCATTTCAGATTTTTCTGTGGGCCTGGTACAGAGGGGAAGACGGGGAAGGCGGGGGGTGAGAGCAGTTCTGTGGTTCTGAGAATGAGGAAAAAGAGATATAAAAGAATAATGGGAAAAGGGTTTGGAATTTTCCTGGCAACAAAACGTGAGCAGTAGAACAGGTAGAGCAGATGGGAAGACAGGAGTGAGTATCCCAAAAAGCCTGTGAGGGACATTAAATTCTTAGTAACCTGTTTTTAGTGATGACAAAGCAACTTTAAAGGCCATTTTCATTACAACTTGGATAGGCGTCTGAGGGCACTCCTCAGCTGGTTTGAGCTTTGGGTTAGCTGGTAAGAGGACCTGGTGGGACCCGGTGTGGGCACTGACAGGAGAAGAGAGGAGTGAGTGGGTGGAAGGGTACCTCAGTACCTGCTACCTCAGCAAGGGGGCAATGGTCTGAGAACCTGCGGAGGTTTGGGTTTTTGATCTAGTAATTGGAGGGGAGAAATCAGGTTGTTGATGTGAGAGTGACAGCAGAGAGTCTGGAGCAGAAGGATCTATTGGAGAAACATAGTTCATGATGTGAGCAAAGGAGGGAAAAGGCATACACATAGGGGAATTTTCTTCCATCCTTTTGAGCACTTGCCGAAGTTGAAAAAGTCACACAGAATTTGAGGATCTAGACACCCCTCTGCGGGCCATCGGTTTTGGTTGTCTAATTGGTAATATGGCCAATGCTGTGAACTGAATTTGATGAGGAGTTTGGGTTCCACCAGGCAGCCCCTGTATGCTCACATCCCCATGACTTACGGAAGAAGACGGCTTTTCCCCCACACAGCCGTGGTTGTTTGTGGCTTTGATAGTCCACCGGGCAAACATAGTAATCTAGGCTAGCCAACCTGCATCAGACTTGCATGTCCCTACATCCATAATGTTTGTTTCCATTATCTATGGTACGGAAGAAATTTAATGAAATTTTAATGGGATCCTCTTCATCAGAGATATCCCAATTGGAAAGACGTATACTCAGCTGACAAATATCTGGGTGGAGAGATGGCCACCAGGTCCCTAAGGGGGCTGTATGCAAGACAGACCATACTTCTTGTCTAATAGGATTTGTGATCAGCCATCGCTGCTGAATGGGCTGATGATGGTTAGGACTAGTGGTGGCCAAGGGGAGAGTCTATAGCCTTATCCACATGGACAATATGCAATTTGAAAGGGTTACCAGTCTTTTCCACTTTCAAGCCAGAGTCTGGACAGGGCGCAGGCTTGAGATGAGAATTAGGATCCAGGAAGTGATTCCATCTACCTTTACCACTGTAGGTTTTATAAGTAGCACCTGGTATGGTCCTGTCCAGCGGGGTTCCAGGGATGACACCTGAAGTCATCTTATGTAGACGAAGTCTCTTATTTGATATCGATGTGGAGTCTCCTTTTCACCAGGTTGGTAGGCAGTGGCCAGCTGGTTTGACAGGTATCGCTGAGTTCTTTCAAGAGCTTTAAGTTTGTCAAGCAAGGGGGTGTGGAAGGGATCGGTAGGTCTTAGAGTTGGGGTTAGGTCCTTACTGGAGGAGGGGCCCCATAGAGAATTTCATAGGAGGTGAGGTTACTCAAAGAAACAGAGGGAGTATTTCTTGCATGAAACAGTGCATAAGGCAGGAGCATAGTCCAACCTTTGATGCCCTCTCTAAGCTTAATTTCGTTAAGGTCTCTTTAATGGTTCTATTAATTTTTTTTAACCTGTCCTGAGCTCTGGGGTCTATAAGCAAAATGTAACTTCCAATTTATTCCCAGGGTCCTGGCTAACACCTTACTTACCTGGGCCATGAACGCCGGTCCATTATCAGACAATATACCCTTAGGTAGGCCGTATCATGGAAAAATATCTTTCAGGATTTTTTACCACCATTTGTGCCTTTTTTTGTGTGGAAGGCTTCAATCCATCCTGAAAATATATCTACAAACACTACGAGATATTGAAGTCCATACCTTGCTGGCTTAATTTCAGTAAAGTCCACTTCCCAGAATTGTCCTGGTCTGGTTGTTCATAGGTGCTATTTTGCAGGAAGCTTGGAAGGGAAAGCATTAACCTATTGACAGAACGGACAGGGTTTTGTTACCCGTTCAGTTATGTCCTTTCGCTGTGAGTCGGTTAGTGGAAAACTCTGTTCTTGATCCTTCAGGAATGCCTGCAGTTTCTTTGAACCAAGGTGTGTGAATTGATGTACATTTTTAACGTAGTGTAGGGATTTCTGAAATTGCAGGCTTGGCTCAGTGAACTTGAGGAGTTCAGTGCCAGTGTTGTTAGATGTTATCAAAAGCTTGCTGGTGCTCAGGGGTCCATTGGAATTAGGCATCTCTCTTTAACAGCGGGTATAAAGGAGAAGTTAAGGACGCAAACACAGGAATCCATAACCTGCAAAAAACAGTAGTCCCAAGAAACTCTCTGTGTTGTCTGCTGCTGGGGGGGGGGGTGTATCTGCACAACCGTTTGTTTTCTGGGCTCAGTGAGCCATCGTTTACCACCCCTAAGGGAATAGCCCAGGAAGACTACTTCTTGCTGGCAAATTTGGGGTTTTTTGGAAGAAGCTCTATACCCGAGTTGAGCAAGCTTATATAATAGTGCTTGGTTCCCAGACTCACAGTTTTCCTTGGTGTTGGCTGCAGTAGCAGGTCATCCACGTATTGAAGCTGGGTGACTTCAGGGTGCATAGGTCTGAAGTTGTTGACATCTCTGTGGAGGGCTTCATCAAAGAGAGTGGGGGAGTTTTTGAACCCCTGTGGGAGTCTAGTCCATGTTAGTTTACCATACGTTCCGGTTTCTGGGTCTACCCACTCAAAAGCAAACAGCAACTGACTGTCTTTATGCAGAGGCATGCAATAGATAGCATCTTTATGTCCATACCATTTCTACTCAGGGTTCAGAGTGATAAGCAGATTGTATGAATTATTTACCATGGGGTGAATTTCCTGCACTCTGTTGTTGATCTCTCTTAGGTCTTGTATGGGGGATAGTCCCCAGTTCCTGGATTTTTTACCGGTAGCAGGGGAGTGTTCCAGGCCGATTGACAGGGCCTTAGGACCCTAAGGCCAGATATTTCTGAATATGGGGCCTTATCCCATCTTTACCTTTTTTGCTCAGAGGATGTTGTTTGACATTGATTGGGGAGGCTGAGGTTTTTAACTCCACTGTTCTTGGAGGTTGTTTCATGGCTAGGCCTAACCCAACAATTTTGCCCAGGCATCTGGGTAATCTGTTATCCATTTCTGGGGTAGCTTGCCTGTTTGATCAGTCTTGGGGTGTGTGAAAAGTGGATGTTCATCTTCGACTGACATTTATAAAGCCATGACTATAGGAGTTTTTAATGAAGGATTTAGAAATTTCATTTTGGGGCCTTCGGGGTTAAAAGTTGTTTTGGCCCGGAGCTTACTGAGCAGATCTCTGCCCATCAATGGGGCCAGGCATTCTGGGATTACTAGGAAGGAATGTTGGATTTTGTCTTTCCCCATGTCCATGGTCCTCTTAGTTGTCTAAGTCTGATATTTACTGCTGTTAGCCCTTTGAACTAGAGATCTTTTATTTGATAGAGGGCCCAGTGGGGCCTTAAGGGCTGAGTATACTGCTGCTGTATCCACTTCAAAGTTTATGGGGTCCCCTTCACTTCAAAAGTTACCCTGAGCGCGGGGAAGGGATCTGAGCCCCGACATTCTTAGTCAACCTCCAGAGTCAGAAAGGCTGTCTGGCGTGGCTTTCTCTTTCTAGAGCACTCTTTGGCTCAGTGTCCTTTTTCTTTACAGTAGGCACATTGATCTGAGGCCAACGGTGGCTTCTGGAGGGGACCCAGGTATCACTTCTTGTCTCCCTGTTTCTTAATTTCTGGCCTATTTATTGTTGTGACCAGGACATTAGTTAATACCTTAATCTGTCTTTTCATCTCTCATCCTCCCTTTGCTCCCTTTCGTTCTCTCTGTTTCTCTCTTATAGGATACTTTCTCGGCTACTCTGACTAAATCTCTCAAAGTCATATCTTGTAATCCATCTAAGTATTGTAACTTTCTTTTAATATCCAGATCAGCTTGCCCAATGAAGGCCATCATGGCATATGCCTTTTGATCCTCTGCCTGAAGATCGAAAGGAGTATATCTCCTATATGCCTCCATAATTCTCTCTAGAAACATAGAGGGATGTTCATCAGGCCCTTGAATAATCTCTCTTACCTTGGCCAAATTATTTGGTTGCCTAGCGGCCGGTTGGAAACCCACTATTAGGGCCCGGCAATAAGTGGACAGATGCTCCCTACCTTCAAAGGTGTCGGGGTCCCAGTTGGGTAAGTTCAAGGGGAAGCCGGCTTTGATTATGTTGGGAAGTTGTGTTGGTCACCCATCTGGTCCGAGGCTATTTTTTTTTCTAGCTTCCAGGAAGTTTCTCTCTCATTCCTCTGTCATGAAGAGAATCCCTAGGATTTGTTGGCAGTCATCCCAAGTAGGCAGGTTTGAAAACGCCAGGGAGTTCTTTGAGTTCTTTTTGCCAGGCCAGCTTCCTCCAGGGAAGGAGGGGCTGTGTGTGTGACAAGGGGGAGTCATTTGGTGGGCGCTGGGCTGGCCTAGCTTCCTCCAGTGGCGGAGAGGCTGAGTCAGCAGCAGGGGAATCACTTAGAGGTTGTTGGGGGTTGGTGGACGAGGGCAGCGGATAAGAAGGCGAGGAGAGTCCAGTAGAGTCTTGAGACTCAGGGAGAAGAGAGGGTAGAGGAGGAGGAGCAGAGGGTTTGAGAGATAGAATCATGGTGGAAGGAGTAGGAGCGGGGGCAGAGACAAGGAAAAGCTTCACCCATGGAGGAGGAGATTTGCAGAGGTCCTGCAAAGTTGAGATATATGGCTGTTGATCTGGATGTCCATGTGGCCCCGGTTGAAATACAAAATCTCTGACTTTTCGAATTAGTGGGACGTAGATGTTTCTAGGGGCTATCCAACTCCAAAGGTGGGTCATTCTGAGGCACAGAGGGTCTGCCAGGTCCAGCGATTTACTGAAAAAGAAAGATTCTGGGCCCTTAAGCGGACTTTGTTCCAGTGATCAAGGGTCAGGAAGAGAGGTGTTGAAGTTCTCTGTCCCAAAATGAGAGATACACAAACAGTGAAAGCAACGACACACTACACTGACAAGACAAGACAATAAAATCAGGCATTGGACGTCCAATACTGAGGCCAGGCCTGAGTAGCCCGCAAAACCTGATGGGCTGGCAATACCGAATCCGAAGCAAAATATCACTGAGTCAAGGAGACTATTGTTCCTCGATTTCCTGAGTCCTCTGGGGCATCCCCCAGGGACGTGGCCTGTGGCTCTGTGACACGTATGTCAGCCTCTGTCAGAGAGAGCTCACGCTCATCACCCATAGCCATTTTGTCAAGCCCTAACCTGAAACCTAAAACCAAAAAGAGTTGCCTTACTTACCCTGAAAGGAGCCCCTTGGGGATCTTTCATCCGCCGCTGTCGGATCTTGCTGGTGCCTCCAGATGTAAAGGTCGGGCAAGCATCGGAGGAAGCGACCACCAAGAGAATGTCTCCTTCAACAGTAAATGGTTTATTATGGGTCCAGCATTCTGGGGCTCAGAGCTCACTTGAATAGAGCAGAGAGCAATGAGAACAGCTTAAGCAGAGCTTATATGCTTTCCTTGGAGAGGGCAGGGAGGGAAGTTTATTGATTGGTCAGGGCAAGTGGGTGGTTTGCGTGCAAACGGGTGAGGGTATACATTTGCAGTTTGGCAGTTGGGGACAGCACATTCTGGAAACAAGATTAGCAAACAGTCCTCAAGACTTCAACAGTGTTTTGTTAAGCATACAGAAAAACAGTAAGTAACAAGTACCTATTTTATTAACCTTTCACCAAAGCCTAATGGAAAGTGAGCATGGATTACTAAACACATCCATGTCCAGGTTGCCTAATGCTCTCAAATCAATCCTATTGGTGACTACATATTTGTTTCTTCTTAAGATAATATATTCAACCTCAACCCTCTTGAAAATGACTAATCCTATCAGTCACTTTATATTTTGTCTGATTTCCTAATGTCTATTGATATCTGCTTTCCTACATATTTTCCCCAGTTCATCATTGTGACTGACTCTTCACATGTGCTGACATTTACATTCACTCTCTATCCGAAACCCTATTGCTAAAGAACTTTTGGTCCAAATCCTATATTACTCTTTTTTCTAACATACCGACTATCTTCCTAATCCTAAAGACTATCCCTTTTTGACTGGATGATCACTTCGACAATCAATCATCCAAGGTACAAGGTCCTATGCCATTGTATATTGATTTATCTGAGACATCTTTGCAGAACATAATTCAAAGCTAAGTATCCCAATCAACAGCCCAATGCCCTTCCTGGATTCAAATCTTATCTAGATTTCTGTTTTCAAACTTATATTTCACCAATATATTCTTGTAAATATCGCAAGTTCCCAATACCATTATTCATTAAGCAGAATGATTCCTAATTCAAATCAAACATGTTATTAAGCCTAACCATACATTGTTCCCTCAAACTAACTTTACAGAAGAGCCGAGACAGAGTTTGTCTTACAATACAGTAATGTAGGGGCTCTTCCACCTGCTGAGAACATAAAAGGACCATGCAGAAATTATACCCTTAAGAAGTTGCAGGCAGCTATGAAGGACCTAAGAGGGAAAAAGTCATATTCCATGGCAAACAACCGGGTCAGTATGAAGAGATGTGTTTGAATCAGCCTCTCCTTTCTTAATGTAGAGAACTGATCAAACCATGCCTGTGTGGAGAGCTGTTTCCAGGTGCCTATGGTTGATATACCATTCTAACTTGTGAAAGTGTCAAAGGATGTAGGGGCAGCCTCCATTTCATGGGACCTTTCGAAGCAACTGTTAGGACAAAGTGGTGGCCAATGTAGTGACCTCATTCAGTTCCTGAAGGAAGTGACCTCACCTCTCTTCCTTGGTCATCAAAAAATCTGAAATTGTGATGCAGGAAGCCAGGCACCCAGAGCCAGTCCCAGTCCCAGTCCCAGTGGTCTCACTTGTTTGGATTTACCAAGGACAGAGTCAGTCTTCCTTGGTACCGACTGATATGAGCATTGTCAAATGGCAGAAGATCTCTGAAGAGGGGCCTTTCCTGAGAAAGCAGGTATTGGTTCACCACTGGCTCCTGACAACTTCACAGAGTTGGCAAAGGAGACCAGATCTGAGAAAGGGCAGGCCATTTCAGGGGAACATAGTATGGCCCACCAGTTAGAGGACACTCCGGATAGTCACAGACCTACTTGGGTTAAGGAGGTGCCTTTGTGGGTGTGGAGTGAGTTTGTGGTTTTCTCTCATGTTCTGAGAATAGGTAGGAAAGGCTGTTTGTTTGGGTTGGAGTGGCCTGTTTCTAGTAAGTCGTTTGACAAGGCTAGTGTTTCTATGTCTGAGTATCCCACTGTGTCCGTGGTTGTAGACATTAGAAAAGAGAAGGCATCAAAGGATGTGTCCTGTCTAGTAGAAAACTTCCCAGCATTCATCCTGCCTAATTAAAGAATGGACTGTGGTTTGCCTTATGGATGGGCAACACCTACTAAATTCCTAAGTTCCTGTTTTCTTCCTGAATTCTGGCCACTCTCCAGAATAGGCTCATGGTTTTGTTTCCAAGATATGTACCACCTCCAAGCTCTGAGACATGTCTATATACTTGATAGCTGTAGAGAATGGGAACATCTTAGAAAACTCAGATATCAGTGTGACCAGTAAATTTTCAGTGGAGAAATCCTGCTTTGGTTCATTTGCTTACCTATGGTTCTGTTGTCCTGAATGTCAGGAAGGTCTTTGCCTCAGGCCACCCCTTTGTGAAGCCTGAAGAAAACAATTTTCAAATGGAAATGAATGGGCATCACCTGTGGTTCTTTGCTTAATTGCTTGTAAAAGGATGTGTCTAAATCAGCCTCTTCGCCCTGTATGAGGTTGTGGCTTAGATTCTCAGCACATGATGGATCTAAGGATAGATCCCATGTGTGCAATCAAAACCAAAATGGCCAAAAATCTGTCATTGTTGATCAGTCTCTTGCCTTCCTCTGTTAGGATTCTGACCTCTGTCAAGTGAGAATAGGGATCCTTTAAGTCAAATGAGTTCTTTGAAGAACTGCAGAGGTGCTTGTGTTTTCTTTTGACTCCAAATCACTTAAAGAATCTATCCCTGAGAGTCAGTAGGACTCAAATTGAAGAAGCAGAGCAGTATTCATGGCAGGCCTATTGGATCACTCCAGGTTCACAGGAAGGGTGACGATGCCACCCTGACTTTAGGCAAATGAGGGGCAAGGAAGATTATTTTGGACACTCTCTTGGGATGCGTCCCACATGAAAAACTCTAGCCAGAGGTAATGATGAGTGTCTATATGGAAGAAGGTAAGGACCATGTGGGAATGTTTTGGTTTTAATTGTAGTCATTCATGTGGCAGTTGGAAGAGATGACTGGATCCACCTGGGCTTGAACTCTTGTGTCATTCCCCTTAAACACTGAGTTCTGGATCAATCATCAAAGAAGTATTGCCATGAATTGTGTTGGGAATTTAGGAGGCCACGCATGAGAGTCTCCGTTGGAAACTGAGATCTAGTCCTAGGGTGGCTTTCCACAGAGCACTGGGAATCTCAGCCAGGATATCACATTATTTTATTCTGAAAGACTTGGAAGCCATATTTGCTAGTCAAAACACACATGGACCTCAATTGTAGACCTCGATGGGCCTGGATTCATGTGACCTTTAGGCCACTCTTTGGGAAGCCTTGCCTGTGAGAGTTCTCCAAAGCTTTCATTGAAATGAGCTTCCTCACCATTGAATGATTCCTGAATGATTTGAAAGCCATAGTGCTTCCAACTTCATAATTGAAAATTTGCTAGATAAATACCATGAAATTTTTGAAATTCCAATGACCAGGTGGCAATGAAGAACCTTTGGATGTCCTGTTGCTGATCACGAGTGTACCAGACAGTGCCTTGATTGACTGGTTTTGATGAAAATGGTGTAAAACAGAGATCTCAGTAATTTGGATCCTGCTGAGTAGTGGGCCTAGAGCAGTAGTGAGCAAATGTGTGATAAAACATCTGAGGTGGGGCCATGTGGATCTGCCATTGGCTTCCAAATGGCTTGTGACTGACATGGTGCAGCGAGCAGACCCTTATATGTAAAGGCAACTTGTTATATGGAGAGGTTTCAGGGCAATGTTCAGAATCAGGTTGCTATGGTCAAGGGGGCATCCTATGTGGTATACAAGCCCTGTTGGTGCATTCTCCTGCAGACCCTGATCCACCACACGTGACAGAACTCGCTGCAGCTCTGTGTCCCAGTTGAACTCCTTGTATTTCGTGAAGCAAATACCAAACTCCGAGTGCAGCAGGAAGAAACATTATGAAAAGTGGAGGATGATGAAATGGCTTCGCAGTCCACATGGGGAGACACTTAGCCCCCAGTGGCCACAGATTACCTACAAAGCAAGAATTCAGCACTGCTGCTTCATGTTTATTGGAAAATTATAAACCATGTCCTCCAGATCACAGAGATGAAGACCCAGCTTTGATGGTCTCACTAGAAAGGAAGCTAAAGCTCCTGACAGCAACATATATTTCAAGTGCCCAACCTAAAGGCAGTTTCTCCAGACGTCTTTAGGCAGGCAAATCTCCATGTTTGTAGAGTTTTTACACTGTCCCTTACTTTTGGAAACTCCTCTACAATCTCCAAGGTTGTGAACCCTAAGCATTTTCAATTTCAGATATGTATTCAAAGATTTTCTAACTCTTCTCCTCTAATTGTGTCTTACTTGGGGTGAAGGTAATGTCAAGGCATTGTTCTGAATGAGAGTGGAAAATTTTTTTTGTAGTACACATTTGCATACACATTGATCCATTTTCCAATTTTCCATTCGAAATACTGAATCCCTGACACTAACTCATACCCTACTAGACTCTGACTACTAATCCTAATATGATGGAGAAAAATACCCCAAAAGAATGAAAATACAAGCAGTTCAGAGGAAGCATGGTGTATAGTTGGACTTCCCTCTTGCATGATAAAGGGTCGGTTTTATAAATCTACTCAATTTTTAATTGAAATAGTCCTCCATGTGTTTTTTTTAAAGAGAGAGTGAGAGAGGAGAGAGAGAATTCTATAATATTTATTTTTTAGTTATCGGCGGACACAACATCTTTGTTTTCACGTGGTGCTGAGAATCGAACCCATGCCGCACGCATGCCAGGCGAGCACGCTACCACTTGAGCCACATCCGCAGCTCTCTCCATGCGTTTTTAAAGTTAACAAATATGTGAATTCCTGTCTCCCTTTCTCTGTAGCCTACTCAGCACTTGTACTTTTTATATGCACATATAGATTCCTACTTGGTATCACACATATATTTTTATGAGTTGGCTGACTTGGCAGAAACAAATTGTAAGAAGAGATCAGTGCTCCTAAATGCTGTTGGAACTGAAAATTCAAACTATGGGTGAGCTTCCTATTAGAACAATATTATACATAAACCCATGTTTAGTAAAATAAATATTTTTGCTTCTGTGGATGATATATATTACATGATGAATTACGATTGGCATATATATATTGATACTTTTTAATGAATTTTTGTGGTTTTTTTTGTATATATATATATATATATATATATATATATATACACTCTACAGATTTTATAAAATATGAAATATATGTGTCTTATATACACTCCATAAATTCATTCATGTTCATGTATGTGGATTTATAATCAACATTTCACAAGATTATTCTCAGAAATAATCATCTACCTGAAATACATATTTGTTTCCCAGTTCTGAAAACTAACTTCAATCAATGGTGCTTACAAATCCTAATATTTCTGCAGTAACTGACCCAGTTTAACATCAATGCAAATAGATTCCTAGGGGACATGATGTCTATTTTGACGTTCATTTTAATTCAACACTGGTACATTACTATTTCTTCAGTTTTTGCACATCATAGGATATATATTTCATTCACAAGTTCACAAAATTATAGGAATTTGTTTCACTTTTAATCACTTTCTGCTTCAGAACACATGTATTCCTCCATGTTACTTGACTGGTCTTTTCATGAGACTTCTTTCCAAACACATTATTTTCGATTTCCATAATCAATTTTGAAGCTAAACCCACACACTCTTCAAGATAAACCATAACATTAATATTACCATTAGATGTATAAGTGGTTGGAATAAATGTGTGTATATCAATATAAGATTTCCTGTACATTTTCACATTTCAATTCAATCCATTATTAAAGTTGGAACCAGGTATGTTATTTATTCACAGTATGGTCTATTAATGCATTATCTCTATATTCATAGACACAGTGTACACCTCTTTGTTCCCCCAATACTAATTTATACCTCTTCAAAACATTGCTCCCAGAAATGGTAGAAGAAATATTCATGTCACCTTATCTATCTATATGTGTGTGTGTGTGTGTGTGTGTGTGTGTGTGTGTATATATATATATATATATATATATATATATATATATATATATATATATATATTTCTTTTTTTATCACAGTAATATTCTGGACACAAAAAACAAAGGTCACACTCATGATTGTATCAAAGCCTAAATGGAAAGTGAGCATGAATTACTAAAAACAACCATGTCCAGGTTGCCTAATGCTCTCAAATGTAAATCCTATTGGTGACTACATATTTGTTTCTTTCTAAGATTATATATTCAACTTCAAGGCTGTTGAAAATGTCTAATTCTATCACTCAGTTTATACTTTGCCTGATTTCCTTATATCTCTATTGATATCTGCTTTCCTACATATATTCCGCAGTTCATCATTGTGTCTGACACTTCACATATGCTGACATTTACATTCAATGTCTACCCGAGACCCTATTGCTAAAGAAATTTTGGTCTAAATCCTATACTCACTTTTATTTCTAAACCTACTGACTATCTTCCTAATCTTACTGATTATTGCTTTTTGACTCGATGTTCTCTTCGACAATTAATCATCCAAGGTATAAGGTCCTAAACCATTGTATTTCAATTTATCGGAGACATATATGCAGAACATAATTCAAACCTAAGAATCCCACTCAAGGACCCAATGCCCTTCTGACTTCGAATCTTACCTAGATTTCTGTTTTCATACTTACATTTCACCTATATATTCTTGTAAATATCACAGGTTCCCAATACCATTATTCATGCGGCAGAGAGATTCCTAACCCAAATCAAACATGTTATTAACCCTAAACATACACTCTTCCCTCAATCTAACTTTACAAAAGAGGAGGGACAGAGTTAGTCTTACAATACAGGAATGTAGGGGATCTTCCACCTTCTGAGAACATCAAAGGTCCATGCAGAAATGATCCCTGGAGAAGATGTAGGCAGCTATGAAGGACCTGATAGAGGAAAAGTCATCTTTTATGGTAAACAACCTGATCATGATGAATGGATGTGTCTGAATCAACCTCTATCTTCTAAATGTAGAGAAGATGGACCAAATCAGGCCTGTGTGGAGAGCTCTTCCCAGGTGCCAATGGTTGATATACCATTCTAACTTGTGAAAGTGTGACAGAAAGTAGGGACAGACTCCATCTCATGGGACCCTTAGAAGTAACTGTTAGGACAAAGAGGTTGCCAAGGCAGTGACCTCATTCAGTTCCTGAAGGAAGTAACCTCACTGCACTTCCTTGGTGATGGAACTCTCTGAACTTGGGATCCAGGAAGAGAGGCACCCAGAGCCAGTTGCAGTCCCAGTCCCTGTGGTCTCACTTGTTTCAATTTACCAAGGACAGAGTCAGTCTTTCTTAGTACCAACAGATGTGAGGATGGCCAAATGCCAGGAAAGCTCTGAAGAAAGGCCTTTCCTGAGAAAGCAGGTATTGGTTCACCGCTGGCTCCTGACAACTGCACAGAGTTGGCCAAGGAGACCAGATTTGAGATACAACAGGCCATTTTTGGCGAATATAGTATGGCCCACCATTCAGAGGACACTCCACAAAGGAGGTGCCTTTGTGGGTGTAGGTGTGTGTATGGTTTTTTTCTCAGGTTCTGAGAAGATGTAAGAAAGGCTGTTTGTTTGAATTGGCGTGGACTGTTTCTAGTAAGTCCTTTGACAAGGCGAGTGCTTCTATGTCTGTGTATCCCACTCTGTCCGTGGTTGTAGACATTAGAAAAGAAAATGCATCAATGGATGTGTCCTGTCTAGGAGAAAGCTTCGCAACATTCATCCTGCCCGATTTATTAATGGACTGCGGCTTTCCTTATTGAAGGGCAAAACCTGCTATCTTCCAAAGTTTCTGTTTACATCCTGAATTCTGGACACTCTCCAGAATTGCCTCATTGTTTTGTGACCAAGATATGTACTACCTCAAAGCTATGTGATATGGCTATGTACTGGATAGCTGAAGGGAAAGGCGAGCATCTAGGAAAACTCAGATATCAGTGTGACCAGGAAAGTCTCAGTGGAGAAACCCTGCTTTGTGCGTTTTGTTTACCTATTGTTCTGTTGCCCTGAATTTCAGGAAGGTTTTTGCCTCAGACCACTCCTTTGTGAATATGAATTCAATCCATTATTTAAAGTGGAACCAGCTATACTATTTATTCACAGTATGGTCTATTCATGAATTATCTGTATATACATAGACACAGGGTACAGCTTTTTGTACAACCAATACTTATGTATATGTCTTCAAAATATTACTCACAGAAATGGTGAAAGAAATACTGATGTCACCTAATCTACATATACATTTTATCACAGTAATATTCTGGACACAAAATGCAAAGTTCACACTTATTATTGTACTAAAGCCTAAATGGAAAGTGAACATGGATTACTTCCATGTTCAGGTTGCCTAATGCTCTCAAATATCAATCCTATTGGTGACTACATATTTGTTTCTTCCTAAGATTATATATTCAAAATCAACCCTGTTGAAAATATCTAATCATATCACTCACTTTATACTTTACCTGATTTTGTAATATCTCTTTTTTTAATGTTAGGATGAGCCAATTTAGTACTTTTTAAAATTTTTATTTTTTTCATCTTTCATAAATTTGATTCAAGTGAGTTATGCATTTCCATTTTTACCCCAAATACAGATTGCAGAATCACATCAGTTACACATTCACAATGTTTACATAATGCCATATTAGTGACTGTTGTATTCTGCTGACTTTCCTATCCCCTACTATCCCCCCTCCCCTCCCCTTTCATTTTTCCTCTCTATCTCATCTGTTATTCTTCCGTTCTCTCCCTTCCCCCCCCTTTCCCCTCACAACCTTGTATATGTGATTTCGTATAACGATGAGGGTTTCCTTCGGTTTCCATGCAATTTCCCTTCTCTCTCCCTTTCCCTCCCATCACTTGTCTCAGTTTAATGTTAATATTTTCCTCATGCTCTTTCCCTCTGTTCAGTTCTTACTTGCTCTCCTTAAATCAAAGAAGACATTTGGCATTTGTTTTTTAAGGATTGGCTAGCTTCACTTAGCATAATCTGCTCTAATGCCATCCATTTCCCTGCAAATTCCATGATTTTGTCATTTTTTAGTGCTGCATAATACTCCATTGTGTATAGATGCCACATTTTTTTTATCCATTCATCTATTGAAGGGCATCTGGGTTGGTTCCACAGTCTGGCTTTTGTGAATTGTGCTGCTATGATCATTGATGTGGCAGTATCCCTATAGCATTCTCTTTTATGATCCTCAGGGAATAGTCCAAGGAGGGCGATAGCTGGGTCAAATGGTGGTTCCATTCTCAGCTTTTCCAGGAATCTCCATACTGCTTTCCATAATGGCCGCACCATTTTGCAGTCCCACCAGCAATGTACAAGTGTACCCTTTTCCCCACATCCTTGCCACCACTTATTATTGTTTGACATCCTAATGGCTGCCAATCTTACTGGAGTGAGATGGTATCTTAGGGTGGTTTTGATTTGCATTTCTCTGACTGCTAGAGAAGGTGAGAATTTTTTCATGTACTTATTAATTGATTGTATGTCTTCTTCTGAGAAGTGTCTGTTCAGGTCCTTGGCCCACTTGTTGATTTTGTAATATCTCTATTGATATCTGCTTTCCTACATATTTTCCCCTGTTCATCATTGTGACTGACCCTTCAAGTGGGCTGATATTTACTTTCACACTTTAACCCAAACCCTATTGCTAAAGAACTTTTGTTCCAAATCCTATACTCACTCTTTGTTAACCTACCGAATATCTGTCTAATCCTACCGACTATCCCTTTTTGACTGGATGTTCTCTTCGAATTTTAATCATCCAAGGTACAAGGTCCTATGCCATTGCATATCGATTTATCTGAGATATCTGTGCACAACATAAATCAAAGCTAAGTATCCCAATGAAGGGCCCATTGCCTCTCTGGGCTTCAAAATTACCTAGACATCCTTTTTTCATTTATATATTTCACCTCTATATTTTTAAAAATATCCCAGGTTCCCAGTACCATTATACATCCAGCAGAATGATTTCTAACATCAAACATTTTATTAACCCTAACAATACACTTTCCCTCAATGTAAATTTAATGAAGAGCAGGGACAGAGTTGGTCTTACAATACAGGAATGTAGGGGATCTTTCACCTGTTTAGAACCACAAGTTCAATGCAGAAATGATCCCTGGAGAATATGTAGTCAGCTATGGAGGACCTGAGAAAGCAAAAGTAATCTTCCATGGCAAAATACCTGGTCAGGATGACGGGATGTGTCTGAATCAGAACCTCTCTTCTCAATGTAGAGGAGATGGACCAAACCAGGCCTGTGTGGAGAGCTATTACCGGGTTCCTATGGTTGATATACCATTCTAACTTGTGAATGTTTCACAGGAAGTAGGGGAAGCCTCCATTTAATGAGACACTTGGAAGCAACTGTTAGGATAAAGTGGTTGCCAAGGCAGTGACCTAATTCAGTTCCTGAAGGAAGTGACCTCACCTTACTCCCTTGGTGATGGAACTCTCTGAACTTGGGATCCTGGAAGCCAGGCACACAGAGCCAGTCCCAGTACCAGTCCCAGTGGGTTCACTTGTTTGGAATTACCAAGGACAGAGTCAGTCTTTCTTTGTACCTACTGATGTTAGAATGGCCAAAAGCCAGGACAGCTCTGAAGAGGGGCCTTTCCTGAAAAAGCAGGTAGTGGCCCACTGCTGGCTCCTGACAACTTCATAGAGTTGGCCAAGGAGACCATATTTGAGACAGGACAGGACATTTCGGGGGAACATTGTGTGGCCCACCAGTCAGAGGACACTCCATAGAGTCACAGACCTACTTAGGGTAAGGAGGTGCCTTTGTGGGTGTGGTTGTGAGTTTGTGATTTTGTCTCATGTTGTGAGAATAGGAAGGAAAGGTGGTTTGTATGGTTTGGAGTGAACTGTTTCTTGTAAGTCGTTTGAAAAGGCGAGTGATTCTATGTCTGTGTATCCCATGGTGTCCGTGGTTGTAGACATTAGAAAAGAGAGTGCATCAATGGATGTTTCCTGTCTAGTAGAAAGCTTCCCATTTCATCCTGCCCAATTTATGAATGGATTGCGGCTTTACTTAAAGATGGGCATAACCTACTACATTCCTAATTTCCAGGTTTCTTCATGAATTCTGTTCACTCTCCAGGATAGGCTCATGGTTTTGTGTCTAACATATGTACCACCTCCAAGCTCTGTGACATGGTCATGTACTGGATAGCTGAAGGGAATGGCGAGCATCTCAAAAAACTCAGATATCAGTGTGACCAGGAAATTCTCAGTGGAAAAACCCTGCTTTGGGCATTTTGCTTATATATTGTTCTGTTGAACTGAATATCAGGAAGTTCTTGCTCTGGCCACCCCTTTGTGAAGCCTGAAGTAAACAGTTTTCAAATGGAAATGAATGGGCATCACCTGTGGCTCTTTGCTTAATTGCTTTGGAAAGGGATGTGTCTGAATTAGCATCTTGGCCCTGTGTGAGTTTGTGGCTTAGATTCTCAGCACCAGATGGATCTAAAGAAAGATCCCATGTGTGCATCTAAAACCAAAATGGCAAATAGACCAGTCATTGTGGATAAAGTCTCGCTTTCCTCTGTGAGGTTCCTGACCTTTATCAAGTGAGAATAGGGATCCTTTGTGTCAATTGAGTCCTTCAAAGCCCTGCAGAGGTGCTTGGGTTTTCTCATGACTCTAATTCACATAAACAATCTATACCTCTAACTCAGTAGGCCTCAAATTGAAGAAGCGCTGCAGTATTAACGGCATGCCTATTTGATCACTCCTGGTTCACAGGAAGTATGTCCAGGCCACCCTGACTTTAGGCAAATGAGGGGCAAGGGAGCTTATTTTGGACACTGTCTTGGACTGCGCCCCTCATGGAAACCTCCAGCCAGAGGTTATGATGAGTATCTATATGGAAACAGATGAGGGACATGTGGGAGTGTTTTGGTTTTAATTGTGGTCATTGTGTGGCAGTTAAAGGAGATGCCTGGGTCCACATGGGCTTGAACTCTGGTGTGATTACACTTAGAGAGTGCATTCTGGATCTGATCTCAGAGAACTTGTGCCATGTATTGTGTTGGGATTCTAGGAGGGCACGCATGAGAGTCTCCCTTGGAAACTGAGATCTAGGCCCAGGGTGTCTTTCCACAGAGCACTGGGAATCTCAGCCAGGATATCACATGATTTTTTTTTTCTGAAAGACTTGGCAGGCACGGGTGACAGTCAAAACACACATGGACCTCACATTGTAGACCTCAGTGGGTCTGATTTTATGTGACATTTTGGCCACTCCCTGGGAAGCCTTGTCTGTAACAGTTCTACAGAGCTTTCATTGAAATGAGGTTTCTCATCATTTAATGGTTCCTGTACGAATTGAAATCCACAGTGCCTCCAACTTCATCCGTGAAAAATGGCTAGATAAATACAATAAAATTATTGAAATTTCCATGACCAAGTGGCACTGTAGAAAATTTGGAAAACCGGTTGCTGATCATGAGTATACCAGACAGCACCTTGATTGACTAGGTTTCATCAAAATGGTGTAGAACAGAGATGCCAGTAAATTGGAGCGTGCTGAGTAGTGGGCCTAGAGCAGTGGAGGGGGGGTGTGTGATGAAATATCTGTGGTGGGGCCATGTTGATCTTCCATTGGCTCCGAAATGCCTTGTGACTGACATGGTACAACCACCAGACCCTTATATGTAACGGCATCTTGTTATATAGAGAGGTTTCAGGGAAATGTTGAGAATTATGTTGCTATGGTCAAGGGGAAAAGCTTTGTGGAATAGAAGCATTGTTGGTATATTCTCTTGCAGACCCTTACCCACCACACGTGACAGAACTCCCTCAAGCACTGTGTCCCAGGTGATCTTTTTTTACTTCATAAGCAAATACCAAACTCCCAGTGCAGCAGCAAGAAACACCAGGAAAAGTAGAGGATGACCAAATGGCTTCACAGTCCACACGCAGAGACACTTAGGCCCCAGTGGACACAGTTTACCTACATAGAGAGAATTCAGCACTGCTGCCTCATGTTCATTGGAAAATATGAAACCATGTCCTCCAGGTCGCATAGATGCACACCCAGCTTTGATGGTCTCAGTACAAAGAAAGCTCCTTACGAAAACATATATTTCAAGTGCCCAACCTCAGAGGCAGTTTCTCAAGAAGTCTTTAGGGCAGCAGAGCTCCATGTTTGTGGAGTGCTTACCCTGTCCCATACTTTTGAAAACTCCTCTACGACCTCCAAGGTTGTGAACTCATGAGAATATTCATTTCCAGATATGTATTCACAGAATTTTTAACTCTTCTCCTCTAATTGTGTCTTACTTGGGACGAGGGTAATGTCTAGGCATTGTTCTGAATGAGAGTGGGAAGATTTTTATGCAGCATATATTTGAAATACTAAATCCCTGACACTAACCCATTCCCTACTAGACTCTGACTACTAATCCTAATATGATGGAGAAACATAACCCAAAAAGAATAGAAATACAAGCATTTCAGAGGAGGCAGGGTGTATAGTTGGACATGCCTTTTGAAATATATAGGGTAGGAGTTATAAATCTAGTCAATTTTTAATTGAAATAGTTCTACATGTGTTTTTAAAGTTAACAAATATATGAATTACTGTCTTCCTTTCTCAGTAGCCTATTCAGCACATGTGTTTTAATATGCACATATAGAATCCTACCTGGTGTCACACGTACATTCTCGTGAGGTGGCTGACATGGCACATACAAATTGTGAGAAGTGATCACTCCTCCTAAACAATGTTGGAACTGAAAATTCAACCCATGGGTGAGCTTCCTATTTGAACAAACTTATATAAAAATCCATATTCATTAAAATGAATATTTTCGGATATGATGATGATATATATTTCATGATGAATTTCAATTGGCATATATATTGCTATTTTTAATATATATATATATATATATATATATATATATATATATATATATATATATATTTATATATATATAAAACATGTGTCTTATTATGCACTCCCTAAATTCATTCATATTGATGTATTTGGATTTTTAATCAACTTTTCACAAGATTATTCTCAGTAATATTCATCCACCTGAAATACATATTTGTTTCCTAGTACTGAAAACTAACTTCTTTGAATGGTGCAAACATATCCTAACATTTCTACAGTAACTGACCCTGTTTAACATCAATTCAAGTAGATTACTATGGGACATGATGTGTATTTTGATGTTCAATTTTATTCAACACTTCTACATTACTATTTATTCACTTTATGCACATCATAGGATATATATTTCATCCACAAGTTAGCAAATTCATACGCATTTGTCTGACTTTCATTCACTTCGTGCTTCAGAACACATGTATTCATCCATGTTTCTTGACTGATCTTTTCATGAGACTTCTTTCCAAACACATCATTTTCGATTTCCATAATCACTTTTGAAACACTTCAAAAGTTACCTTGAGCTTGGGGAGGGAATCTGAGCCCCGACTTTCTTAGTCATCCTCCAGAGTCAGAATGGCTGGCTGGTGTGGCTCTCGCTTTTTAGGGCAATTTTGGCCCAGTGTCCTTTTTTCTTTAGAGTAGGCACATTGATCTGAGGCCAGGGTGGCCTCTGGCATGGGCCAATGTTATCCCTTCTTGTCTACCTGTTTCTTAATTTCTGGCCTATTTGTTTTTGTGACCAGGACCTTAGTCAACGCCTTAGTCTGCCTTTTGTTTCTTTTATCCTCCCCTTGCTCCCTTCTCTTCCTCAGTTTCTCTCTTATAGTATACGTTCTTGGCTTCTCTGACTAAATCTCTGAAAGTCATATCTTGTAATCAATCTAGCTTTGTAACTTTGTTTTAATATCCAAGCCAGTTTGCCCAATAAAGGCCATCGTGACAGATGCCTTTGATTCTCTTCCTGAGGATCAAAAGGAGTATATCTTGCCTCCATAATTCTCTCTAGAAACATAGTGGGAGAATCATCAGGCCCTTGAATAATCTCTCTTACCTTGGCCAAATTACTTTGTCGCTAGCGGCTGCTTGGAGACACACTATTAGAGCCCGGTGATAAGGGGACAGATGCTCGCTACCTTCAAAGATTTTGGGGTCTCAGTTGGGTGGGTTCAAGGGAAAGCCGCCTTTGATTATCTTGGGAAGTTGTGTCAGACGCAGATCTTGTTTGAGGGATTTTTTTTCTAGCTTCCTGGAGGATTCACTGTTGTTCCTCTGTCATGAAGAGAATCCCTAGGAGTTTTTGGCAGTCATCCGAAGTAGGCTGGTGTGAAAACATCAATGACTCAACCAGACCTGAGAGCCTGGTGGGGTCCTCAGAAAAAGGGGGATTATAATTTTTTTAAGTTATATAGGTCTGACGAGGAGAAAGGCTAATACTGGTAGGCTTGCATTTTTTCCCCGTGGCCATCGTCAATCATTGGCCCATAGGGATGGAGGGGGAGCATCCCAAGAGTTCCAGGGTTTTCAATCATTCACCGCCAGCGAGTTCCTTTAGATGGTACAGCTTCCTCCAAGGGAAGAGGTGCTGTGTGTGCCGCAAAGGAATTATCTGGAGGGTGCTGGGCCGGCATAGCTTCCTCCAATGGAGGAGAGGCTGAGTCAGCAGCAGGGGAATCACTTAGAGGGTGTTGGATTTTGGGGGACAAGGGCAGGGGATAAGGAGGGGAAGGAGACTCCAGTAGAGTGAAATCTGGTGACTCAGGGAGAACAGAGGATGTAGGAGGAGGAGGATCAGAGGATTTGAGAGTTCCTGGGGGAAGGAGTCAGAGTGGGGGCAGTGACAAGGAAAGGCTTCACCCATGGAGGAGGAGATATGCAGAGTTCCCGCCGAGTTAAGATATATGGCTGTTGATCCAGATGGCTATGTAGCACCGGCTGAAAGACAATATCTCTGACTTTTTTAAATTAGTGGGAAGTAGAAAGATCCTTCTAGGGGTAATCCAAATCCAAAGGTGGGCCATTCTGAAGCACAGAGAGTCTGCCACATCCGGCGCTTTACTGAAAAACAAAGATTCTGAGCCCTTAAGTGGACTTTGGTCCAGTGATCAAGTATCAGGGACAGAGGCATTGAAGTGCTCTGTCCCATAATGAAAGATACACAAACAGTTAAAGCAATGAAACATGACACAGACAAGACAAGGCAATGAAGACAGGCAATGGACGTCCAACACTGAGACCAGGACTGAGGAGCCGGCAAAACCCGATTGACTGGCAATACCGAATCCGAAAAAAAATATCAATGAGTCCAGGAGACTATCTCGTCCCCATAAATTTACGGGAAGATGATCCAATACATATGGCTGTAGAGTTCCTTCACATCCTTCAGGATCCTTCCAATCTAATACCATTGCACTTCTATGGGGATTATACGCTACTCCTAGGCCTTGAAGCGTTTGAGTGGCTTGTTGTAATGGCCAATGTTTTGGCCATTCTTGATGAGAGATGATGCTAAGGTCTGCGTCTGTATCCAGTAGCCCATTAAATTCATGCCCTTGAATATTTAGTTTAAGCATGGGGCCAGAATCTAAATTTAAAGAAAGCATAGCCCAATCTACACCTGTGGAGCCTAATCACTTGGAACCTCTTTCTACAGTACGACTGGAAAATTTTTCACGTAGGCTGGGTATTATTAGTAACTGTGCTATTCTATCTCCTGGTGAAATTACTGATATACCATTTGGAGAACTGGCTATAATTTTTATTTCACCTTCATAGTCGAGATCAATTACCCCAGGACTTATCATAAGTCCTTTTAGAGTAGAAGAGCTGTGTCCCAATAATAAGCCTACTGTTCCTTTGGGAAGAGGTCCTTTTGCCCCTGTGGAAATGAATTGAACTCCCATCTCTGCAGTTAGTACTGCTCTGGCAGAGTCACAGATGTCTAACCCTGCGCTCCCTCTGGTTTTTCTTATGAGGGATCTGATGGACAATGTGTCCTGGGCACTACCCTGATGTGGTTGATGGGTTTCTCCAGTGCTGCGTATATTTGTGGTTTTGGGCCCCGGAGAATTGAGCCCCCTTGTCCATTTTTTGGCAAAGGAGCTCCATGTTTTTGTCCACGATATTGTGGATAAACACCTGGTCCTTGTTCATTTTTTGATAATGGTGTACCCTCTATGGTGGTTTGAGAACAGCATTCATTAGCCCAAAGTCTCCCTCTACGGCATCGTGGACAAATACCTGGTATTCTACTCCTTTGATACCTAGTTTTGTTAAACCCTCCTCCTATGGGACAATTCCTTTTAAAATGTCCTGTTTTTTCACAATTGTAGCATGTTCTTGGCCTGGCATCTAAAGCCTGTTTTACTGCAGCTGCCACAATTTGCCCTTGTTCATTAATGTCTCTGGCATCTAAAGCCTGTTTTACTGCAGCTTCCACGACTTGCTCTTGTTCTTTAATGTCTCTACATAATTTAATATATGTGTTTGAATCTTCATGTTTCCATGGTCTAATGATATCTTTGCACCAACGATTCGCTTGCTCATAAGCCAGTTGTTTTAGTAATGGCATTGCTTGTTGTGTATTTCCAAAAACTCTGGTAGCTGTTTGAATAAGCCTATCTACAAATTCAGCATAAGGTTCATTAGCTCCTTGTATTACCTTAGATAACTGACCTTGTAAACCTCCATTTCCTTGAAAAGTCTTCCATGCCTTAATTGCATCTATAGCAATCTGTGCATATACACCAGGATCATATGCACATTGCTGCTGCTGATCCTCATAAGGTCCCTTTCCTAACAATATATCTAGATTTCTCTGAGGATAACTAGCTGCTGCATTTTGCCTAGCCGTCACCTTGCAAAATTCCTCATTGGCAATCTTCCATAACAGGTATTTCCTCCATTTAGCACAGCTTTACACATATTAGCCCAATCTGCTGGCTTCATGTTCATGTTGTTAATGGATTTGATAATGCTTACAGTGAAGGGTTCTTGAGGACCATAGGTTGTTACAGCCTCTGTTAGCTGCTTCACTGTTTTGAAATTTAAAGCATGGTAATCTCACTGCCCTCCTGCCTCAAATACTGGGCATGTTAATATTTGAGATCTTGTCTCAGGATTCCAACTATCAACTGTGGGGGTTGGGGGCCTCCCAGCATATGGAGGTGGCCTTGTTAGTTGGACACTTACTTCCTCTGGTGATAGAAAGGTGTTAGTAGCAGTCTCCTGTAGAGGTTGTGCTGTTGGTTGGACACTTACACCCTCTGGTGATAGAAAGGTGTTAGTAGTAGTCTCCTGTTGTAACTTTCCCCCTGATGGCTTTTTCTGTTTTACACTTTCTTCCTCTGTCTGACTGGCTTGAAAGGCCTTCTCTTTTACTTGATTTTTTTCCTCTGCCTGACTAGTTCGAGAGACCTTTTCTTTTACTTGAATTTTTTCCTCTATCTGACTAACTTGAGAGACCTTCTATTTTACTTGAATCAATATGTCTTCTCCTTCCTCTACCATTGTCTGAACTGAAGGCTTTCCACTAAGCAAACAAGGTACAAACGTCCACAATAGCAATGTGCCAACTGGCAGAGTCCCTGGGCTTTTCTTTCCTATTCTTTTTAAATCTTCACCATGATGGTTCCATTGTGATATATTTAACAACTCCTCCTGAAAAAGCCATGGGCTACATTTTTGTATTGTATCAACGTATGCCCTGACTTTTCTTGATTTTACTGAGATGCCTCCTTCCTCTAACAATTTACTGAACACTCTTTCAGTTTTTTTTTTTTTTTTTTTTTTTTTTACTAATTTCTGATCCCGTATTTCTACTATAATACAACCCAACAAGATGACACCAAACAAAACAGCTCCTCAGGAAAAGCCGTCAGAGCCCAACTGCCACCACAGGCTTTCCACAAGCCTCTCCCTCAAACACAAGTCTCCTCCTCTTGAGGCCGATTGGCTGGGTCACGTGGGCGAAGCCAAAATCTCCCCCAATGAGCAGTTCCATGGTCTGAAAGGGCAGGGAACCAGCCCAATGTGCATCACCACAGAGGAGCCAATCAGCTAGATGTTGCTGGGGCCGCTGTGAGCCAATCATCCGCTGGCAGTCTGAAAGGTCGGGGAAACCGCTCATTGAGCATCTCAATGAGCATCACCACAGACAAGCAAATAAGCTAGATGATGCTGGGGCCGCTGTGAGCCAATCATCAGCCGGCAGATGGAAGTTTGCTGGCAGCTGCAAGTTTGCTGGGGCTCCTTTGGCTGTGGCTCTCAACAGATTATTCTCAGAAATATTCAACCACCTGACATACATATTTGTTTCCTAGTACTGAAAACTAACTTCAGTGAATGGTCCTTATATATCCTAATATTTCTATAGTAACTGACCAAGTTTAACATCAATGCAGTTAGATTCCTATGGGACATGATATGTATTTTTAAGTTCATTTTTATTCCACACTGGTACATTACTATTTCTTCAGTTTATGGACATCATAGGATATGTCCTTTCATCCACAAATTCACAAATTTATAGGCATGTGGTTCACTATCAATCACTTCCTCTTTCAGAAAACATGTATTCCTCTATGATTCTTTAGTGGTCTTTTCACTAGACTTCTTTCTAAAAACATTATTTTCGATTCTATACTCATTTTTGAAGCAAAACTCACACACTCTTCATGATAAACCGTAACCCTAATATTACCATTAGATGTATAACTGGTTGGAATGAATGTATATACATCAATATAAGATTTACTATATATTTTCAAATATAATTTCAATGCATTATTTAAAGTTGGAACCAGTTATATAATTTATTCACAATATGGTCTATTCATGCATCATCTCTTATTCATCAACACAGGGTAGGCCTATTTTATCCGCAATACTAATTTATAAGTTTTCAAAATATTGCTCCTCATATTGGTGGAAGAAATACTCATGTCATCTGATCTACATATATATTTTACCACAGTAATATTCTTGACACAAAATGCAAAGGTCACACTTATGATTGTACTAAAGCCTAAATTTAAAGTGAGCATGGATTACTAAAAACCTCCATGTCTAGGTTCCCTAATGCGCTCAAATGTCAATCCTATTGGTGACTAAATAATTGTTTCTTCCTAAGATTATATATTCAACCTCAACCCTGTTGAAAATATCTAATCCTATCACTCACTTTATACGTTGCCTGATTTCCTAATGTCTCTATTGATACATATTTACTCTCTTTCCTACATATTTTCCCCAGTTCATCATTGTGACTGACTCTTCACATGTGCTGACATTTACATTCACTCTCTAACTGAAACCCTATTGCTAAAGAACTTTTGGTCCAACTCCTAGACTCACTCTTCTTCTTAATCCTACAGACAATCTTCCTAATCCTATGGACTATCCCTTTTGGACTGGATGATCTCTTCTAAATTCAGTCATCTGAGGTACAGCAACCTATGCCATTGTAAATAAATTTATCTGAGACCTCGGTGCAGAACATAATTCAAGCTTAGTATGCCAATCAATCGCCAAATGCCCTTCTGGGCTTCAAATCTTACCTAGATTTCTTTTTTCGTACTTATATTTCACGTCTATATTCTTATAAGTATCAGAGGTTCCCAAACCATTATTCATCCAGCAGAATGATTCCTAACCAAAATCGAACATGCTATTAACCCTAACCATACAATGTTCTGTCAATCTAACTTTACAGAAGAGGAGGGACCGAGTTGGTCTTACAATACAGGAAGGTAGGGGATCTTCCACCTGCTGAGAACCTCAAAAGTCCATGCAGAAATGATCGATGGAGAAGATTTAGGCAGCTATTTAGGACCTGAGAGAGGAAAAGTCATCTTCCATGGCAAACAACCTAGTCAGGATGAAGGGATGTTTCTGAATCAGCCTCTCTCTTCTTAATGTAGAGAAGTCGGATCAAACCAGGCCTTTGTGGAGAGCTGTTCCCAGGTGCCTATGGTTTCTATACCATTCTAATTTGTGAATGTGTCACAAGAAGTAGGGGCCGCCTCCATCTTATGAGAACCTAGGAAGCAACTGTTAGGACATATTGGTGGCCAAGTCAGTGACCTCATTCAGTTACTGAAGGAAGTGACCTCACCTACTTCCTTGGTGATGGAATTCTCTGAATTTGGGATCCAGGAAGCCAGGCACCCAAAGCCATTACCCGTCCAAGTCCCAGTGGTCTCACTTGTTTGGATTTACCAAGGATAGAATCAGTCTTTCTAGGTACCTCTTCATGTGACGGTGGCCAAATTCCAAGAAAGCTCTGAAGAGGGGCCTTTCCTGACAAGACTGGAATTGGCTCACCACTGCCTCCTGACAACTTCACAGAGTTGGTGAATGACACCAGATCTGAGACAGGAAAGGCCATTTCAGAGGAACATCGTATGGCCTACCAGTCAGAGGACATTCAGAAGAGTCACAGACCTACTTGGGGGAAGGAGGTGCCTGGGTGTGTGGATGTCAGTTTGTGGTTTTGTCTCATGTTCTGAGAATAGGTAGAAAAAACGTGATTTATTTCTTTTGGAATGGACTGTTTCTAATAAGTCATTTGACATGGTGAGTGTTTCTATTTCTGTGTATGCCACTGTGTCCGTGGTTGTAGACATTAGAAAAGAGAATGCATCAATGAATATGTCCTGTGTAGTAGAATGCCTCCCAGCAATCAACTTGTCCAATTTATGAAAGGACTGCGGCTTGCCTTACCAATGGGAAACACCTACAACCTTCCTAAGTTCCTGTTTTCTTCCAGAATTCTGGCCACTAGCCAGAATATGCTCATTGTTTTTCATCCATGATATGTACCACCTCCAATCACTGTGACATGACCATGTACTGAATAGCTGAAGGAATTGGCATGGCGAGCATCTCAAAAAACTCAGATATCAGTGTGGCTAGGAAACTCTCAGTGGAGATACCCTGCTTTGGGCCTTTTGCTTACATTTTGTTCTGTTGCCCTGAATGTCAGGAAGGTATTTGCCTCTGGCCACCCCTTTGTGAAGACTGAAAAAAACAGTTATCAAATGGAAATGAATGAGGATCACCTGTGGCTCTTGGCATAATTGCTTTGGAAAGGGAGGTGTCTGAATCAGCCACTTGGCCCTGTGTGAGGCTCCAGCTTAGATTCTCAGCACCTGATGGATCTAAAGAAAGATCCCATGTGTGCATCCAAAACCAAAATGGCAAAAAGATCAGTCATTGTGGATGAAGTCTCTAGCCTTCTTCTGTGATGTTCCTGACTCCATCAAGTGAGAATAGGGATCCTTTGGGTCAAATGAGTTATTCAAAACCCTGCAGAAGTGCTTGGGTTTTCTCATGACTCCAAACCACATAAAGAATCTATACCTGACATTCAGTAGGCCTCAAAATGGAGAAGCAGAGCAGTATTAACGGCAGGTATTTTTAATCACTCCTGGTTCACAGGAATGGTGTCCAGGCCACCCTGACTTTAGGCAAATGAGGGCCAAAGGTGCTCATTTTGGTCACTGTCTTGGGCTGCGCCCCTCATGGAAAAATTCAGCCAGAGGTTATGATGAGTGTCTATATGGAGAACATGAGGGCCTTGTGGGAGTGTTTAGGTTTTAATTTTGGTCATTTGTGTGGCGGTTGGAAGAAATGAATGGGTCCAACTGGTCTTGAACTCTGGTGTGAGTTCAAGGGGACTTAGAGACTGAGTTCTGGAACTGAACTCAGAGAAGTATTGCCATGAATTGTGTTGGGATTTTCGCAGGCCACACATGAGAGTCCCCCTTATAAACTGAGATCTAGGTCCAGGGTGGCTTTCCACAGAGCACTGAGAATCACAGCCTGGATATCACATGATTTTTTCTAAAACACATGGCAGGCATACTTGAGCGTCAAAACACACATGGACCTCACATTGTAGACCTCAATAGTCCTGGATTTCGGTGACCTTTTGGCCACTCCTTGGGAAGACTTGCCTGTGAGAGTTTTCCAGAGGTTTCATTGAAATGAGCTTCCTCACCATTTAATGTTTCCTGAAAAAATTGAAACCCACAGTGCCTCCAACCTCATGCTTGAATAATGGCTAGATAAATACCATGAAATTCTTAAAATTCCCTTGACCAGGTTGCACAGGAGAACCTTTGGATATACTGTTGCTGACGATGAGTGTATCAGACAGTTTCTTGATTGACTGGGTTTCATGAAAATGGTGTAGAACAGAGATGCCAGTAAGTTCAAGCCTGCTGATTAGTGGGCCTACAGCAGAGATGTGCAGTTTTGTGATAAAACTTCTGTCGTGGGGGCTTGTGGATCTGCCTTTGACTTCCATATGGCTTGTGGCTGACATGGTGCATCCAGCAGACCCTTATATGTAAAGGCATCTTTTTATAAGTAGAGGTTTAATGGAAATCTTAACAATCAGGTTATTATGGTCAAGGGGGCAAACTGTGTGAGATAGAAACCTGGTTGGTGCATTCTCCTGCTGACCCTGACCCACCACACATGACAGAACTCCCTCCAGCACTGTGTTCCAGTTGAGCTCCTTGTATTCCATGAAGCAAATATTAAATTCCCAGTGCAGCACCAAGAATCACGACGAAATTTGGAGGATGACCAAATGGATACACAGCCAACATGTGGATACACTTAGCCCCCCGTGGCCACAGTTTACCTACAAAGAGAGAATTCAGCACTGCTGCCTCATGTTCATTGGAAAATAAGAAACCATATCCACAAGGTCACAGAGATGAAGACCCAGCTTTGATGGTCTCCCTAGAAAGGAAGCTAAAGCTCCTGACAACAACATATGTTTTAAGTGCCCAACCTCAGAGACAGTTTCTCAAGAAGTCTTTAGGCAGGCAGAGGTCCATGTTTGTGGAGTGTTTACCCTGTCCCTTACTTTTGGAAACTCCTCTACCACTTCCAAGGTTGTGAACTCCTGATCGTATTCCATTCCAGATATGTAGTCATGGATTTTCTAACTCTTCTCCTCTAATTGTGTGTTACTTGGGGCGTAGGTGATATCTAGGTGTTGTTCTTGATGAGAGTGGGAAGATTTTTGTGTACCACATATTTGCATACACATTGGATTCATTTTTCTATTTTCCATTCAATATACTGATTCCCTGACACTAACTCACACCCTACTAGACTCTGATTACTAATCCTAATATAATGGAGGAAAGTAACCGAAACATTATAGAAACACAAGCAGTTCAGAGGAGGCATGGTGTATAGTTGGACTTGTTATTTGCATGATAAATGGTAGGTGTTAAAAATATAGTCAATTGTTAATTGAAATAGTTCTCCATTCTTTTTAATGTTAACTTATTTCTGAATTTCTGTCTCCATTTCTCTGGAGCCTATTCAGCACATGTATTTTTATATGCACATATAGAATCCTACCTGGTATCACACGTACATTTTTGTGAGGTGGCTAACTTTGCAGATACAAATTGTGAGAAGAGATCACTACTCCTAAACGCTTTTGGATCTTAAAATTCCACCTATGGGTGAGGTTCCTAGTTGAACAACATTATACATAAATCCATGTTCACTAAAATGAATACTTTTTAATCTGTGGATGATATATATTTCAAGATAAATTTTGATACCCATATATATTTATATATTGCTACTTTTTAATGTATCTGTGATATATATATATATATATATATATATATATATATATATATATATATATATATATATATATTTTACACCCTCCTGATTTTTCAAAATATGAAATATATGTGTCTTATATACACTCCCTAAATTCATTCATGTCATGAATGTGGATTTATAATAAAATGTTCACAAGATTATGCTCAGATATATTCATCCACCTGAAATATATATTTGATTCCTAGTACTGAAAACTAACTTTAGTAAATGGTCCTTTCAAATCCTAATGTTTCTACAGTAACTGACCCAGTTTAACATCAATGCAAGTAGATTCCTATGGGACATGATATGTATTTTGACATTCATTTTCTTTCAACACTGGTACATTACTATTTTTTTCAGTTTTTGCACATCATAGGATATATATTTCATCCACAAGTTAGGAAATTTATACGTTTTTTTATACTTACAATCACTTCCTGCTTCAGAACACATGTATTCCTCTAGGTTTCTTGATTCGTCTTTTCATGAGACTTCTTTCCAAACACATAATTTTCCATTTCCATAATCACTTTTGAAGCTAAACTCACACACCTTTCATGATAAAACGTAACCCTAATATTACCATTAGATGCATAACTCGTTGGAATGAATGATTGTATATCAATATAAGATTTCTTATATATTTTCAGATATCAATTCAATCCATGATTTAAAGTGGAAACAGTTATATTATTTATTCACAGTATTGTCAATTCATGCATTACTTCTATATTCATAGACACAGGGTACAACTCTGTGTACCCCCAACACTAATTTATACGTCTTCAAAATATTGCTCCCAGAAATGTTAGAAAAAATACTCATGTCACCTGATCTACATATACATTTTATCACTGTAATATTCTGATCACACAATGCAAAGGTCAAACTTATGATTGTAGCAAATCCTAAATGGAAAGTGATCCTGGATTACTAAAAACATCCATGTCCAGGTTGCCTAATGCTCTCAAATTTCAATCATATTGCTGACTACATATTTGTTTCTTCCTAAGATTATACATTGAAACTCAACCTTGTTGTTAATGTCTAATCCTATCATTCACTTTATACTTTGCCTGATTTCATAATGTGTGTATTGATATCTGATTTCCTACATATTTTCTCCAGTTCATCATTGTGACTGACTCTTCACATGTGCTGACATTTACATTCACTCTCTAACCGAAACCCTATTGCTAAGGAACTTTTGTTCCAAATCCTATACACAGTCTTCTTCCTAAACCTACCAACTATATTCCTAATCCTACCGACTATCCCTTTTTGAATGGATGTTCTCTTCTACATTTAATTATCCAAGTAAAGGTCGGATGAGGTCGAAAGAAGAGACCACCAAGAGACTATCTCATGCAACAGCGCAGTGTTTATTGGGGGTCCAGCATGCTGATGCTCAGAGCTCACTTGAATAGAGTAGAGAGCCCTTAGAACAGCTTAAGCACAGCTTATACACTTTCCTTGGTGACGGCAGGGAGGGAAGTTTATTGATAGGTCAGGGCGAGTGGTCAGTTTGCATGCAACCCAGTGAGGGAGCACATTCTGCAGTTAGTCAGTTGGGGACAGCACATTCTGGGAACAAGATTAGCAAACATTTCTCAAGATTTCAACAGTGTTTTGTTAAGCATACAGGAAAAAAGGAAGTGAAAAGTACCTATTCAATTAACCTTTCATTCCCCACTTCTTCTTCTGGCTACTTTTAATCATAAAAGTGATCATTGCGGGGTGTCACATTCTATGTTTGCTAGTGGGGTATTACCATAAGTTTAACTCATCCAATTTGAGCTTGGAAAAAAGAAATTACACGGTTGAGCAAACAGGGTTTTATAGTTAGCAATAATATGAGGATTATTATTGAACTGTCCAGGGTTGATAAATGCGTAGTTAACCAGGGGGACTGTGTGAACCAAGACTCAAACCACACTTTTTGGGCCTCTCTCTCTCATTGACACTCTTCAAGGCATCTATTTAATTTACTCCTAGATTTTTTTACAACTCCAGTATGGTCGGCAAAAACACAACATTCTCCATCAATGCAGAACAAAGGCCCCCTTCTTTCATGAAGAGGAGGTTCAACCCTCGCCTTTTCTGTAAAATAACTTCAGAGAGAGAGGTTAAAGATTCCTGCAAAGCCAAGATGGAGGATTCTAATATCTTTAAGTTTTGGTCTATTGCTGCTTCTAATTGTGTCATTTGTTGTATCCCATGGACAAAGGCAGTGGTTCTTGTGCTCACACCTGCAGCAACTCCTATTCCTAATAGGATGGCTAAAGTGATGGATATATGTTCTCAGTGGAACCGAGTTTTATGCCCCCCTATTTGAACTTCAAATGAACCTGCATTATGATAAAGCACTCTGGGAAACATCTGCACCTTTACACATTTAATCACATCGTCTTGACAATTTCTTGAAAACATAAACAATGTTTAAGTCTATAGAATTATACTGTTGTAGAGACGGACAAGGCACGGCACCTAAGATACTACCAAAAACAGGGAAACTTTCCATTTTATTAGCAACCGGATTCAGAGGGCATTACTTCTGTTATAATCAATTAATTCCCTGAAACTCACGTTTAGGTAGTTTCAGAATTTTGTACCCAACATATAAGGGAAGGGGCGCAGAAGTTCACAGCCTGCAGAAGTTCACAAAAAGCAGATATTTTCTGTTTTATTCCTCTGTTCTGGGCAAGTTAACTTTTCAAGGACACCTGGGTGAAGGAGAGCTTTTTTTTCCCTTTATTTTTCCCCCTTCCAGCTGTTACCATGGAGCCCAGTTGGTAACTTCTTTATCTTTGAAATGTAGCCATCTCTGTGAAGCCCCAGATCAATGCCAAAGGCCTTGTTCACATATTTTGTGAAAAACTAGTAAGGGGGTGTCTAACTTAGGAGTGCTGATATTTTTAGCCAGTGACCAAGTACAATAGGGCAACATGGAAAGAGGAAGTTTATCTACTTTGAAGTCTTTCATGGGGACTCTTTTCCTGAAAGTCCTAAAGTCAGCCATGCTGAAGACTTCCGTAGAAGGTCAATTAATGTTTTTCTGTGGGCCTGGAACAGAGGGGGGAGATGGGGAAGGCATGGCTGTGAGCAGCTCCGTGGATCTGAGAATGAGGTAGCAGAGATGTGAAAGAATACTGGCAAAGGTGTTTGTGATTTTCCTAGCAACAAAAAGGTGAGCAGTAGAACAGGTAGAACAGAGGAGAAGATAGGAGTTAGTATCCCTAAAAGCCTGTGAGGGACTTTAAATTCTTAGTAACCTGTTTTCACTAATGACAAAGAAACTTTAAAGGCCATTTTCACTACATCTTGGATAGGGGTCTGAGGGTTCTCCTCAGCTGGTTTGAGCTTTGGGTTAGCTGTTAAGAGGAACTGGTGGGACCCGGTGTGGGCACTGACTGGAGAAGAGAGGAGTGATTCGGTGGAGGGTTACCTCAGTACCTGCTACCTCAGAAAGGGGGAAATGGTCTGAGATCCGGCGGAGGTTTCGGTTTTTGATCTAGTAATTGGAGGGGAGAAATCATGTTGCTGAGGTGAGAGTGACAGCAGAGAGTCTGGAGCGGAAGGCTGAGTGTGAGGACCTATTGGAGAAGCATAGTTCAGGATGTGAGCGAAGGAGGGAAAAGGCCTCCACATAGGGAAATCTCCTTTCACCCTTTTGAGGACATTCAGAAGTTAAAAAGGTCATGCAGAATTTGAGGATCTAGAGACCCCTCTAGGAGCCAACAGTTTGGGTGATCTAATTGGTAATAGGGCCAATGCTGTGTACAGAATTTGATGAGGAGTTTGGGTACCATCATGCACTGCCTGTATGATCACATCCCTAGACATACAGAAGAAGTCGGCATTCCCCCCACACAACCGTGACTGTTTGTGGGTTTGGTAGTCCACCGGGCAAACATAGTAATCTAGGCTAGCCAACCTGCATCTGGCTCGCGTGTCCCTACATCCATAATGATTGTTTCCATTATCAATGGTGCAGAATGGATTTAATGGAAATTTAGTGGGATCCTCTTCATCAGGTATATCCCAATAGGAAAGACCTATAGCCAGCTGACAAATGTCTGGGTGGATAGATGTCCACCAAGTCCCTAAGTGGGCTGCATGCGAGATAGATCATACTTCTTTATCAGTAGGATTTGTGATCAGCCATCGCTGCTGAACGGGTTTAATAGGTTTAGGACTACTGGTGGTCAAGGGAAGAGTCTATAGCCTTAGACACAGGGTAAATACACAATTTGAAAGTTTTACCAATCTTTTCCATTTTCCAGCCAGAGTCTGGCAGGGCGCAGGCTTGAGATGAGAGGTATGGATCCAGGAAGTGATTCTGTCTTCCTTTACCGCTGTAGGTGTTATAAGTAGCACCTTGTATCATCATTTCCAGTGGGGTTTCAGGGATGACACCTGATGTCGACTTATGTAGATGAAGTCTCTTACTTGATATTGATGTAGAGTCCATTCGTCCCCAGGTTGATAGGCATTGGCCATCTGTTTTCACAGGTATCCCTGAGTTCTTTCAAGAGCTTTAATTCAGTCAAGCAATGGGGTGTGGAAGGAATCGTTAGGTCTTAGAGTTGGGGTTAGGTCCCTTACTGAAGGAGGGGAACCATGGACAATTTCATAGGGGGTAAGGTTACACAAAGAAACAGAGGGAGTGTTTCTTCCATGAAATAGTGCATAAGGAAGGAGCATAGTACAATCTATTATGCAGGTTTCTAAGCTTAATTTCGTTATGGTCTCTTTAATGGTTCTATTCATTCTTTCTACCTGTCCTGAACTCGGTGGTTTATAAGCACAATGTAACTTTTAATTAATCCCCAGGGTCTTGCCTAACCCCTGACTTACTTGGGCTACAAACGCCAGTCCATTATCAGACCTTATTACTTTAGGCAGGCCGTATCTTGTAAAAATATCTTTCAGGATCTTCTTGACAACCATTTGCGCTGTTTCGTTTTTTTTCTTTTTTCCTGGAAAAGGCTTCAATCCATCTTCAAAATATATCTACAAAGACTAGGCGATATTTAATTTCAAACCTTGCTGGCTTAATTTTAGTAAAGTCCACTTCCCAGAATTGTCCTGGTCTGGTTCCTCGTAGGTGCTTTTTTGCAGGAAGCTTGGAAGGGTAAGCATTAACCATGACAGACCTGACAGGCTTTTGTTACCCATTCAGTTATTTCCTTTTGCTTTGAGTCGGTTAGTAAAAAACTCTGTTCTTCATCCTTCAGGAATGAATGCAATTTCTTTGAACCAAGGTGAGTGAGTTGATATACATTTTCTACTGACATATTTAGAGCCGTGACTATAGGAGTTTTTATTGAAGGATTTAGAAATTCCACTTGTGGGCCTTCAGGGTTAAAAGTTATTTTGGCCTGGAGCTTGGTGAGCAGATCTCTGCCCATCAATGGGGCCAGGCATTCTGGGATTACTAAGAACGAGTGATGGATTTTTCCTTTCCCCTGGTCCATGGTCCTCTTAGTTGTCCAAACCCGATATTTTCTGCCATTAGCCCCTTGAATTAGAGACCTTTTTATTTTATAGAGAGACCAATGGGGCCATAAGGGCAGAGTATATTGCCCCTGTATCCACTTCAAAGTTTGCTAGGGTCCCCTCCACTTCAAAATTTACCCTGAGCTCTCGGAGGGGATCTGAGACCCAACATTCTTAGTCATCCTCCAGAGTCAGAATGGCTGGCTAGAGTGGCTGTCTCTTTCAATGGCACTCTTTGAAGCAGTGTCCTTTTTCTTTACAGTAGGCACATTAAATTGAGGCCAGGGGTGGCCTCTAGTCTGGGCCCCGGTATCCCTTCCTGTCTCCATGTTTCTTATTTCTGGCCTATTTGTTGTTGTGACCAGGACCTTAGTCAATGCCTTAGTCTGTCTTTTGTTTCTTTTATCCTTCCTTTGCTCCCTACTCTTCCTCACTTTCTTTCTTATAGTATACCTTCTCGGCTACTCTGACTAAATCTCTCAAAGTCATATCTTGTAATCCATCTAAGCATTGTAACTTTCTTTTAATATCCAGGGCAGCTTGCCCATAAAGGCCATCTTGACAGATGACTTTTGATCCTCTGCCTGAGGATCGAAAGAGTATATCTCCTATATGCCTCCATAATTCTCTCTAAAAACATAGAGGGAGATTCATCAGGCCCTTGAATAATCTCTCTTAACTTGGCAAAATTTGTAAGTCGCCTAGCGGCCACTAAGATACCCACAATTAGAGCCCAGTGATAAGTGGACAGATGCTCCCTACCTTCAAAGGTGTTGGGGTCCCAGTTTCGTCGATTCAAGGGAAAGCCGGGTTAAATATGTTGGGAAGTTTTGTCGGTTACACATCTGGTCAGAGGATATTTTTCTCTAGCATCCAGGAGGATTCTCTTTTGTTTCTCTGTCATGAAGAGACAACCCTAGGTGTTGTTGGCAGTCATCCCAAGTAGGCTGGTGTGAAAACATCAATGACTCAACCACACCTAGGAGCCGGTTGGGGTCCTCGGTAAAACGGGGATTTTTATTTTTCCAGTTATATTGGTCTGAAGAGGAGAAAGGTAAATACTGGTAGGCTTGCATTTTTCCCCCAAGGCCGTTGTCAATCATTGGCCCCTAGGGATGGAGGGGGAGCATCATTCGAGTTCCAGGTTTTTCAATCATTCACCGCTGGTGAGTACCTTTAGCCGGGCTAGCTTCCTCCAGAAGAGGAGGGGCTGTGTGTGCCGCGGGGAAATTATCTGGAGGGCGCTGGGCTGGCTTAGCTTTCTCCAATGGTGGAGAGGTTGAGTCAGCAGCAGGGGAATCACTTAGAGGGTGTTGGTCTTTGGGGGACGTGGGCAGGAGATAAGGAGGGGGACGAGAGTCCAGTAGAGTCAAATCTTGTGTCTCAGGGAGAACAGAGGTTGGAGGAGGAGGAGGAGCAGAGGGTTTGAGAGATCATGGGGGAAGCAGTAGGAGTGGGGGTAGGGGCAAGGAAATGCTTCACCCATGAAGGAGATTTGCAGAGGTCCTGCCAAGTTAAGATATATGGCTGTTGATCCAGATGGCTATGTGGCCCTGGCTGAAAGACAATATCGTCTGACTTTTTAAATTAGTGGGAAGTAGAAAGATCCTTCTAGGGGCCATCCGAATACAAAGGTGGGCCATTCTGAGGCACAGAGAGTCTGCCAGGTCCAGAATTTTACTGAAAAAGAAAGATTCTGAGCCCTTAAGGGTACTTTGGTCCAGTGATCGAGGGTTAGGGACACAGGCATTGAAGTGCTCTGTCCCATAATGAAAGATACACAAACAGTAAAAGCAACGACACACGACACAGACAAGACAAGAAAATAAAGACAGACAATGGAACTTCGAACACTGAGACCAGGACTAAGTATCTGGCCCAACCCGATGGGCTGGCGATACTGAATCTGAAACAAAATATCACTGAATTGAGGAGACTATTGCTCCTCGATTTCCCGAATACTCTGGAGCATCCCCCAGGGATGTGGCCTGTGGCTCTGTGACACGTATGTCAGCCACCGTCGGAGAGAGCTCACACTCTTCATTGACAGCCATTTTGCGAAGCCCTAACCTGAAACCTGAAACCAGAAAGAGGCACCATACATACCCCAAGAGGAGCCTGTTGGGGTCTCTCGTTCGCCGCTGCCGGATCTCAGTGGAACCTCCATATGTAAAGGTCAGGCGAGCATCGGGTGAAGAGCCCACCAAGAGACTGTCTCATGCAAAAGCAAAGGGTTTATTGGGGATTCAGCATGTTGGGGCTCAGAGCTCACTTGAATAGAGCAGAGAGCCCTGAGAACAGCTTAAGCAGAGCTTATATACTTTCCTTGGAGAGGGCAGAGAGGGAACTTTATTGTTTGGTCTGGGCGAGTGAGCAGTTTGCGTGCAACCGGGTGAATGAGTACATTCTGTAGGTTGGCAGTTGAGGACAGCACATTCTGGGAACAAGATTAGCAAACAGTTCTCAAGATTTCAATAGTGTTTTGTTAAGCATACAGAAAAACAGCAAGCGACATTTACCTATTTTACTAAATTTTCATTACCGAATATACTTTGCCAGATTTCCTAATGTCTCTATTGAAATCTGCTTTCCTACATATTTTCCCCAGTACATCATTGTGACTGACTCTTCACAAGTGCTGACATTTACATTCACTCTATACCCGAAACCCCATAGCTAAAGAACTTTTGGTGCAAATCCTATACTTACTCTCCGTTCTAAACTTACCAACTATCGTCCTAATCCTACCGACTATGCTTTTTTTAATTTTTTTTCTTAAAGAAAGAGTTAGAGAGAGAGGGAGAGAGAGAGAGAATTTTTTAACATTTAGTTTTTTTAGTACTTGGCAGACACAACATCTTTGTTTGTACGTGGTGCTGAGGATCGAACTCGGGCCGCACGCATGCCAGGCGAGCGCGCTACCACTTGAGCCACATCCCCAGCCCCCCGACTATCCATTTTTGACTGGAAGTTCTTTTTGACAATCAATCATTCAAAGTACAAGGTCCTATGCCTTTGTATATTGATTTATCTGAGACATCTGTGCAGAAAATAAATCAAAGCTAAATATTGCAATCAAAGACCCAATGCCCTTCTGGGCTTCAAATATTACCTTTATTTCTGTTTTCGTACTTATATTTTACCTATATATTCTTGAAAATATCGAAGGTTCGCCATACCATTATTCATTCAGCAGAATGATTCCTAACCCCAATCGAAACTGTTATTAACCCTAACCATACACTCTTCCCTCAATCTAACTTTACAGAAGAGCAGGGACAGAGTTGATCTTAAAATACAGGAATGTACGGTTTCTTCCAACTGCTGAGAAACTCAAAGGTCCACGCAAAATGATCTCTGGAGAAGTTGTAGGCACATATGTAGGAACTGAGAGAGCAAAAGTCATCTTCCATTGAAAACAACCTGGTCAGGATGAAGGGATGTGTCTGAATCAGCCTCTCTCTTCTTAATATGGAGAAGAAGGACCAAACCAGGCCAGTGTGGAGAGCACTTCCCGGGTGCCTATGGTTGATATACCATTCGAACTTTTGAAAGTGTCACAGGATGTAGGGGCAGCCTCCATTTCATGGGACACTTTGAAGCAACTGTTAGAACAAAGTGGTTGCCAAAGCAGTGACCTCATTCAGATCATGAAGGAAGTGACCTCACCTAACATCCTTTGTGATGGAACACTCTGAACTTGAGATCCAGGAAGCTAGGCACCCAAATCCTGTTTCAGTCCCAGTCCCAGTCCAAGTGGTCTCAATTGTTCGGATTTACCAAGGACAGAGTCAGTCTTTCTTGGTACCTACGGAGGTGAGGATGCCCAAATGCCAGGAAAGCTCTGAAGAGTGGCCTTTCCTGAGAAAGCAGTTAGTGGATCACCGCTGGCTCCTGAGAACTTCACAGTGTTGACCAAGGAGACCAGATCTGAGACAGGACAGGACATTTCGGGGTAACATAGTATGGCCCACCAATCAGAGGACACTATGGATACTCTCAGACTGACTTGGGGGAAGAAATTGTCTTTGTGGATGTGGCTGTTGGTTTGTGGTTTGGTCTCATGTTCTGAGAATAGGTAATAAAGGCGGTTTTTTGGTTTGAAGTGAATTGTTTCTAATAAGTCTTATGAAAAGGCGAGTGTTTCTAAGTCTGTGTATCCCACTGTGTCCGTGGTTCTAGACATCAGAAAAGAGAATGCATCAATGGATGACTCCTGTCTAGTAGAAATCTTCCCAACATTCATCCTGCCAATTTATGAATGGACTGCGGCTTGCCTTATGAATGGGCAACACCTACTATCTTCCTAAGTTTCTATTTTGTTCCTGAATTCACTCCACTCTCCAAAATAGGCTCATGGTTATGTGTCCAATATATATACCACCTCCAAGCTCTGTGGCATGGCCATGTACTGGATAGCTAAAGGGAATGGCGAGCATCTCAGAAAACTCAGATATCAGTGTGACCAGGAAAGTCTCAGTGGAGAAATCCTGCTTTGGGCCATTTGCTTACCTATTGTTCTGTTGCCCTGAATTTCAGAAAGCTTTTTGCCTCAGACTACTCCTTTGTGAAGCCTGAAGAAAAGAGTCTTCAAATGCAAATGAATGGGCATCACCTGTGGCTCTTTGCTTGATTGCTTTGGAAAGGGATGTGTCTGAATCAGCCTCATGACCCTGTGTGATGCTGTGGCTTAGATTCTTAGCACCTGATGGATCTAAAGAAAGATACCATGTGTGCATCCAAAACCAAAATGGCCAAATGAGGAGTCAGTGTGGATTAAGTCTTTTGCTTTCCTCTGTTAGGTTCCTGAAATCCATCAAGTGAGAATAGGGATCTTTTGGGTCAAATGAGTTCTTCAAACCCTGCAGAGACTAGCCCAGAGGTGCTTGGCTTTTCTCATGACTCCAAATCACATAAAGAGTCTATACCTGAAAGTAAGTAGGCCCCAAATTGGAGATGCAGAGCAGTATTAAGTGCAGGCCTATTTAATCACTCTTGGTTCTCAGGAAGGGTGTCCAGGCCACCCTGACTTTAGGCAAATGAGGGGCAAGGGAACTTATTTGGATACTGTCTTTGTCTGTGCCCCTCATGGAAATTTCCAGCCAGAGGTTATGATAAGTGTCTATATGGAGAATGTTGAGGGCCATGTGGGAGTGTTTTGGTTTTAATTCTGGTCGTTTGTGTGGCGGTTGGAAGAGATGACTTAGTTCACCTGGGCTTGAACTCTGGTGTTATTAGAGACTGAATTCTGGAACTGTCCTCAGAGAAGTATTGCCATGAATTGTGTTGGAATTTTAGGAGGCAACACATGAGAGTCATCCTGAAAACTGAGATCCTGGCCAAGGTGGCTTCCACAGAGCACTGGGAATCTCAGCCAGGATTTCACGTGATTTTATTCTGAAAGTCTTGGCAGCCATAATTGAGAGTCAAAACACACATAGACCTCACATTTTAGACCTCAATGGGCCTGGATTCATGTGAAATATTGGCCACTCTTTGGGAAGCCTTGCCTGTGAGAGTTCTCCAGAGATTTCTTTGAAATGAGCTTCCTCACCATTTAATGTTTCCTAAATAATTTGAAACCCACAGTGCCTCCAACTTCATCTTTGAAAAATAGCTAAATACATACCATGAATTTTTTGAAATTTCAATGACCAGGTGGCAATGGAGAAACTTTGGATGACTTGTTGCTGGTCATGAGTGTACCAGACTGTGCTTGGATTTACTTGGTTTCATGAAAATAGTGTAGAAAAGAGATCCCTGTAAGTTGGAGACTGCTGAGTAGTGGGCCTAGAGCAGTGGTGTGCAGGTATGTGATAAAACATCTGTGGTGGTACCATGTGGATCTGCCCTTGGATTCCAAATGGCTTGAGACTGACATGGTGAAGTCAGCAGACCCTGTTATATAAAAGCATCTTTTTATATGGAGAGGTTTCCGGGCAATGTTCAGAATCAGATTGCTGTGGACAAGCGGGCAAGCTATGTGGGGTAGAAGCCTGGTTGGTGCATTTTCCTGCAGACCTTGACCCACCACATGTGACAGAACTCCCTCCATCACTGGTACCTGTTGAACTCCTTGTATTTCCTGAAGCAAATACCAAATTCACAGTGCAGCGGCAAGAAACACCTCGAAAAGTGGAAGATGATCAAATGGCTTCACAGTCCACATGGGAAGACACTAAGACCCCAGTGGCCACAGTTTACCTACAAAGAGAGAATTCAGCACTGCTTCCTCATGTTCATTGGAAAATAAATAACCATATCTTCCAGGTCACAGAGATCAGACCCAGCTTTGTTGGTCTCACTAGAAAGGATGCTAAAATTCCTGACAACAACATATATTTCAAGTGCCCAACCTCAGAGGCAGTTTCTCAAGAGTCTTTAGGCCCAATGAGCTCCATGTTTGTGGAGTGTTTACCCTGTCCCTCACTTTTGGAAACTCCTCTACCACATCCAAGATTGTGAACTCCTGAATATTTTCCATTTCCGATATGTATTCACAGATTTCCTAACTCTTCTTCTCTAATTGTGTTTATTTGGGGCAAAGGTAATGTAAAGGCAATGTTCTGGATGAGAGTGGGAATATTTTTGTGTAGCACATATTTGCATACACATTGGATTCATTTTCCTATTTTCCATTCGAATTACTGAATTCCTGACATTAACCCATACCCTAATAGACTCTGACTACTAATCCTAAAATGATGGACAAAAATAACCAAACAGAATGGAAATGAAAGCAGTTCAGAGAAGGCATGGTGTATAGTTGGACTTTCCTTTTGAATGATAAAGGGTAGGTGTTATAAATCTAGTCAATTTTTAATTGAAATTGATCTCCATGTGTTTTTAAAGTTAACAAATATGTGAATTCCTGTCTCCCTTTCTCTGCAGCCTGTTCAGCACATGTATTTTTATATGCAAATATAGAAACATAACTGGTATCACACGTATATCCTTGTGAGTTTGGCTGTCTTGGGAGATACAAATTGTGGGAAGAGATCACTCCTCCTAAACGCTGTTGGAACTGAAACTTCAACCTATGGGTGAACTTCCTAGTTGAACAATATTATACATAAATCCATGTTCAGTAAAATGATTATTTTTGGATCTGTGGATGATATATGATTCATAGTGAATTTCGATTGGCATGCATATTGATACATTTTAGTGTCTGTGTGTGTGTGTGTGTGTGTGTGTGTGTATATATATATATATATATATATATATATATATATATATATATATATAAATACATAAATGCACACACACATATCTATATCTATCTATCTATCTATCTATCTATCTATATATATATAAACTCTCAAGATTTTTCAAAATATGAAATATATGTTTCTTATTATACACTCCCTAAATTCATTCGTGTTCATATATGTAAATTTATAGTCAACATTTCACAAGATTATTCTCATAAAAATTCATCCACTTGAAATACGTATTCGTTTCCTAGTACTGAAAACTAACTTCAGTGAATAGTGCATACAAATCATAATATTTCTACAGTAACTGAGCCAGTTTAGCATCAATGCAAGTAGATTCCTATGGGATATGATGTGTATTTTGACGTTCATTTTCATTCAAAACTGGTGCATTACTATTTTTTCAGTTTTTGCACATCATTGGATATATATTTCATCCACAAGTTAGGAAATTTATAGGCTTTTTTTATACTTACAATCAAATCCTGCTTCAGAACATATGAATTCCTCTATATTTCTTGACTCATCTTTTCATGAGATTTCTTTCCAAACACATTATTTTCCATTTCCATAATAACTTTTGAAGCTAAACTCACACACCCTTCATGATAAAACATAACCCTAATATTACCATTAGATGTATAACTCGTTGGAATGAATGATTGTATATCAATATAAGATTTTTATATATTTTCAGATATCAATTCAATCCATGATTTAAAGTGGAAACAGTATATTATTTATTCACAGTATTGTCAATTCATTCATTTCTTCAACATTCATAGACACAGGGTACAACTCTGTGTACCCCCAATACTAATTTATACCTCTTCAAAATATTGCTCCCAAAATGTTAGAAGAAATACTCATGTCACCTGATCTACATATACATTTTATCACAGTAATATTCTGATCACAAAATGCAAAGGTCACACTTCTGATTGTAGCAAATCCTAGATGGAAAGTGATCCTGGATTACTAAAAACATCCATGTCCAGGTTTCCTAATGCTCTCAAATGTCAATCATATTGGTGACTAAATATTTGTTTCTTCCTAAGATTATATATTGAAACTCAACCTTGTTGATAATGTCTAATCCTATCATTCACTTTATACTTTGCCTGATTTCATAATGTGTGTATTGATATCTGATTTCCTACATAATTTTCCCAGTTCATCATTGTGACTGACTCTCCACATGTGCTGAAATTTACATTCACTCTCTAACCGAAAACCTAGGGCTATTGAACTTTTGGTCCAAATCCTATACTCACTCTTCTTCCGAAACAGACCAACTATCTTCCTAATCCTAACAAGTATCCCTTTTTGACTGGATGAACTCTTCTACATTCAATCATCCAGGGTACAAGATGATATGCCATTGTATATTGATTTATCAGAGACATCTGTGCGAACGAAATTCAATGCTAAGTATTCCAATCAAGGGCCCGATGCGCTTCTGGGCTTAAAATCTTACCTAGATTTCTGTTTTCATACTTATATTTCAAATCTATATTCTTATAAATATCCCAGGTTCCCAATACCATTATTCATCCAGCAGAATGATTCCTAACTTAAATAGAACATGTTATTAACCCTAACCATACATTGTTCCCTCAATCTAACTTTATAGAAGAACAGGGACAGAGTTGGTCTTAATATAGAGGAATATAGGGGATCTTCCACCCGCTGAGAACCTCAAAGGTCCATGCAGAAATTATCCCTGGGGAAGATGAAGGCAGCTATAAAGGACCTGAGAGGGCAAAAGTCATCATGTAAGGCAAACAACCTGGTTAGGATGAAGGGATGTTTATGAAACAGCCTCTCTCTTCTTAATGTAGAGAAGATGGACCAAACCAGGTCTGTGTGAGAGCTGTTCCCGGGTGCCTATGGTTGATATATCGTTCTAAGTTGTGAAAGTGTCACAGAAAGTAGGGGCAGCCTCCATCTCATGGGACCCTTTGAAGGAACTGTTAGGACAAAGTGGTTGCCAAACCAGTGACCTCATTCAGTTCCGAACGGAAGTGACCTATCTCACTTCCTTGGTCTTGGAACACTCTGAACTTGGAATCCCAGAAGCCAGGCACACAGAACCAGTCCCAGACCCAGTCCCACTGGGCTCACTTGTTTGGTTTTACCAAGGACAGAATCAGTCTTTCTTGGTACCTACTGATTTGAGAATGGCCAAATGCCAGGAGAGCTTTGGAGAGTGGCCTTTCCTGAGAAAGAAGGTAGTGGCTCAAAGCTGGCTCCTGACAACTTCAAAGAGTTTGCCAAGGAGTCCAGATCTGAGACAGTACAGGGCATTTTGGGGGAACATAGTATGGTACAACAATCAGAGGTAATTCCGGAGAGTCAAAGACCTACTTGGGGGAAGAAAGTCCTATGTTGTTGTGGGTGTGAGTTTGTTGTTTTTTCTCATGTTCTGAGAATTGGTAGGAAAGGCAGTTTGTTTGATTTGAAGTGGACTGTTTCTAGTAAGTCGTTTGACAAGGCAAGTGTTTCTATGTCTATGTATCCACTGTGTTTGTAGTTGTAGACATTAGAAAACATAATGCATCAATGAATGTGTCCTGTCTAGTATAATGCTTCCAAGAATTCATACTGCCCAATTTATGATTGGACTGCAGCTTTCCTTATGGATGGGTAGCAATTACTATCTTCCTAATTTCCTGTTTTATTCCTGAATTCTGGGCACTCTCCGGAATAGGCTCATGGTTTTCTATTCAAGATACTGTGACATGGCCATGTACTGGAGAGCTGAAGGAAATGGGAGCATCTCAGGAAACTCAGATATCAGTGTGACCAGTAAAGTCTATGTGGAGAAACCCTGCTTTGGGAATTTTGCTTACCTATGGTTCTGGTGCTGTGAATATCTAGAAGGTCTTTGCCTTAGGCCACCCCTTTGTGAATCCTGAAGAAAAGAGTTTTCAAATGGAAATGAATAGGCATCACCTGTGGCTCTTTGTTTTATTGCTTTGTAAAGAGATGTGTCTGAATCAGCCACTTGGCCCAGTGAGATTATTTGGAGAAGTACATCAGTATTAATGGCAGGCGTATTTGATCATTCCTGGTTAACAGGAAGGGTTTCCAGGCCACCCTGACTTTAGGCAAATTAGAGGCAAGGGAGATTATTTTGGACACTGTCTTGGTATGCACCCCTCATGGAAACCTCAACCCAGAGGTTATGATGAGTGTCTATATAAAAGAAGATGAGGGCCATGTGGGAGTGTTTTGGTATTAATTGTGGTCAGTTGTGTGGCAGTAGGAAGAGATTCCTGGATCAACCTGGGCTTGAACTATGGTGTGATTCCCCTTAGAGACTGAGTTTTGGAACTGAACTCAGAGAAGTATTACCATGAATTCTGTTGGGATTTTAGAAGGCCATGCAGGAGAGTTGCCCTTGGAGACTGAGATTTAGGCCCAGGATGGCTTTCCACAGAGCACTGGGAATCTCAGCTAGGATATCACATGATTTCATTCTGAAAGACTTGGCAGCCATACTTGAGAGTCAAATAACACATGGAACTCACATTGTAGAACTCAATGGGCCAGGCTTCATTTGACCTTTTGGCCACTCTTTGGGAAGACTTGCCTGTGAGAGTTCTCCTGAGCTTTCATTGAAATGAGCTTCCTCACCATTTAATGGTTCCTGAATGAATTGAAATCCACAGTGACACCAACTTCATCCTTAAAAAATGGCTAGATAAATACCATGGAATAATTCCCAAGAGCAGGTGGCACTGGAGAATCATTGGATGTTCTGTTGCTGATCATGAGTGTACCAGACAGTGCCTTGATTTACTGGGTTTCATGAAAATGGTGTAGAACAAAGATGCCAGTACGTTGGAACCTGCTTAGTAGTGGGCCTAGAGCAGTGGTTTGCAGGTGTATGATAAAACATCTGTGATGGGGCCACATGGATCTGCCATTGGCTTCCAAATGCCTTTTGACTGACATGGTGCAACCAGCAGACCCTTATATGTAAAGGCATCTTGTTACATTGAGAGGTTTTAGGGCAATGTTCAGAATTGGGTTGCTACAGACAAAGGGGCAAGCTTTGTTGAATAGAAGCCTGGTTGGGGCGTTCTCCTGCACACCCTGACCCACCACACGTGAGAGTACTCCCTCCAGCACTGTGTCCCCGTTGAACTCATGGTATTTACTGAAGCCAATACCAAACTCCCAGTGCAGCAGTAAGAATCACCAGGAAAAGTGGAGAATGACCAAATGGCTTCTCAGTCCACAAGAGGAGACACTTAGCTCCCAGTGGCCACAGTTTACCTACAATGAAGGAATTTAGAACTGCTGCCTCATGTTCACTAGAAAAGAAGAAACCATGTCCTTCAGGTCACATATATGCAGATCCAGCTTTGATTGTCTCACTACAAAGGAAGCTGAAGCTCTTGACAACAACATATATTACAAGGGCCCAACCTCAAAGGCAGTTTCTCAAAGAGTCATTAGGCCAGCAGAACTCCATATTTGTGGAGTATTTACCCTATCCCATACTTTTGGAAATTCCTCTACTGCCTCCAAGGCTGTGAACTCCTGAGCATTTTCATTTCCACATATGTATTCACAGATTTTCTAACTCTTCTCCACTAATTGTGTCTTAATTGGGGCGAAGGTTATGTCAAGGCATTGTTCTGGATGAGAGTGGGATGATTTTTGTGTAGCACATATTTGCATACACATTAGATTCATTTTCATATTTTCCATTTGAAATAATGAATCCCTGACATTAACCCATAACCTACTAGACTCTGACTACTAATCCTAATATGATGGAGAACAAGAAACCTAACAGAATAGAAATACAGGCCGTTCATAGGAGGCAAGGTGCATACTTGGACTTCCCTTCTGCTTTATCAAGGGTATGTGTTATAAATCTAGTCAACTTTTCATTGTAATAGTTCTCAATGAGTTTTTAAAGTTAACACATATGTAAATTTCTGTCTCCCATTCTCTGTAGCCTATTCATCACATGTATTTTTTATGCATATTTAGAATCCTACCTGGTATCACAAGTACATTTTTGTATGCTCACTGATTTTGAAAGATACATATTTTGATAAGATATCAATCCCCCTAAATCATGATGGAACTGAAAATTAAACCTATTGGTGAATTTCCTAGATGAACAACATTATATATAAATCGATGTTCAGTAAAATGAATATTTTTGGATATGTGGATGATATGTATTACACGGTGAATTTCGATTAGCATATAGATTGCTACATTATAATGTCTGTGTGTGTCTGTCTATCTATCTATATATATATATCTATATATATATACTGTCCAGATTTTTCAAAATGTGAAATATATGTTTCTTATTATACACTCCTTAAATTCACTCATGTTTCTATATGTGGTTTATAATCAACTTTTCACAAGATAATTCTCAGAAATATTCATCTGCCTGAAATACATAATTATTTCCTAGTACTGAAAACTAACTTCAGTGAATGGAGCTTACAAATCCTAATATTTTTACAGTAACTGAATCAGTTAAACATCAATGCAAGTAGAATCCTACGGGACATGATGTGTATTTTGAAGTTCATTTTTATTCAATATTGGTACATTATTATTTTTTCAGTTTATGGACATCATAGGATATATGATTTCATCCACAAGTTCAAAAATTTATAGGCATTTGTTTCACTTTTAATCACGTCCTGCTTCAGAACACATGTATTCCTCTAAGTTTCTTGACTGGTCTTTTCATGAGATTTCATACCAAACACATTAATTTTGATTTCCATAATCACTTTGGAAGCAAAACTCACATACCATTCATATTAATTATCACTCTGATATTACCATTAGATGTATAACTGGTTTGAATGAATGATTGTATGTCAATATAAGATTTCTTATATCTTTTCAGATATCAATTCTATCCATTATTTAAAGTGGAACCAGTTATATTATTTATTCACACTATGGTCTATTCATGCATTATCTCTATATTCATAGACACAGTGTACACCTCTTTGTACCCCCAATACTAATTTATACGTCTTCAAAATATTGCTCCCTGAAATGGTGGAAGTGGACTCATGTCACCTGATCTTCATATACATTTAATCACAGAAATATTCTGGACACAAAATGCAAAGGTCACACTTATGATTGTATAAAAGCCCAAATGGAAAGAAAACATGGATTACTAAAAACATCCATGTCCAGGTTCCCTAATGCTCTCAAATGTCAATTCTATTGGTGACTACACATGTGTTTCTTCTTAAAATTATATATTCAAACTCAACCCAATGGAAAATGTCTAATCCTATCCCTCACTTTATAATTTGCCTGATTTCATAATGTCTCTATTGCTATCTGCTTTCCTACATATATTCCCCAGTTCATCATTGTGACTGACTCTTCACATGTGCTGACATTTACTTTCACACTCTAATAAATAACCTATTGCTAAAGAACTTTTGTTCCAAATCCTATACTCACTCTTCTTCCTAAACATACTAACTATCTTCTTAATCCTACCGAGTATCCCTTTTTGACTGGATGTTCTCTTCTACATTCAATCATTCAAGTAACAAGGTCTTATGCTATTGTGTATTGATTTATCTGAGACATCGGTGCAGAATGTAATTCAACGCTAAGTATCACAATCAAGGGCCCAATGCCCTTCTGGGCTTCAAATCTTACTTAGATTTCTTTTTTCATACATATATTTCATCTCTATATTCTTAAAATAATCACAAGTTTCCAATACCATTATTCATGCAGCAGAATAATTCCTAACCCAAATGGAACATGTTATTAACACTAACCATACACTGTTTGTGTTAATAACATGTTTACAGAAGAGCAGGGACAGTGTTGATCTTACAATACAGGAATGTAGTGGATCTTCCATCTGCTGAGAACCTCAAAGCGCCATGCAGAAATGATCCCTGGAGAAGATGTAGGCAGGTATGAAAGACCTGAGAGAGCAAAAGTCATCTTCCATCGCAAACAACCTGGTCAGGATGAAGGGATGATTCTGAATCAGCCTCTCTCATCTTAATGTAGAGAATATGGACCAAACCAAGACTGTGTGGAAAGCTGTTCCTGGTTCCCTATGGTTGATATACCATTCTAATTTGTGAAAGTGTCACAGGAAGTAGGGGCAGCCTCCATCTCATGGGACCTTTGAAAGAAACTCTTAGGACAAAGTGGTTGCCGAGGCAGTGATCTCATTCAGTTCCTGAAAAAAGTGACCTCAACTCACTTCCTTATTGATGGAACTCTCTGAACATGGGATCCAGGACGCCAGGCACCCAGATCCAGTCCCAGTCCCAGTCCCAGTGGTCTCACTTGTTTGGATTTACCAAGGACAGAATCAGTCTTTCTTGGTTCCTCCTAAGGTGAGGAGGCCAAATGCCTGGAAAGCTCGGAAGATGGGCTTTTCCTGGAAAAGCAGGTAGCGGCTCACTCCTGGTTCCTGACAACTTCACAGAGTTGGCCAAGGAGACCAGATCTGAGACAGAACAGGACATTTTGGGGGAACATAGTATGGCCCACCAGTCGGAGGATACTCCGGATAGTCTCATACCTATTTGGGGGAAGAAGGTGTCATTGTCAGTGTGGGTGTGGGTTTGTGGTTTTGTCTCATGTTCTGAGAATAGGAAGTAAAGTCAGTTTGTTTGGTTTGGAGTGAACTGTTTTTAGTAAGTCGTTTGACAAGGCAAGTGTTTCTGGGTCTGTGTATCACACTGTGTCCGTGGTTGTAGACATTAGAAAAGAGAATGCATCAATGGATATGTCCTGTCTAGTACAAAGCTTCCCAGCATTCATCCTGCCCATTTTATGAATGGACTGTGGATTGCCTTATTAATGGGCAATACCTGCTACCTTCCTAATTTGCTGTTTTTTTTCCAGAATTCTGGACACTCTCCAGAATAGGCTCATGGTTTTGTGTCTAAGTTATGTACAACCTCCAAGCTCTGTGACAAGGCAATGTTCTGGATAGCTGAAGGAAATGACGAGCATCTGAGAAAACTCAGATATCAGTTGACCAGGAAAGTCTCAGTGGAGAAACCCTGCTTTGGGCCATTTGCTTACCTATTGTTCTGTTGCCCTGAGAGTCAGGAAGTCTTTGTCTCAAGCCACCCCTTTGTGAATCCTGAACAAAATAGTTTTCAAATGGAAATAAATAGGCTTCACCTTTGGCTCTTTCGTTAATTGATTTGGAAAGAGTTGTGTCTGAATCAGCCTCTTGGCCCAGTGTGATTCTTTGACTTAGATTCTCAGCACCTGATGGATCTAAAGAAAGATCCCATGTGTGCATGCAAATCAAAAATGGCAAAAAGAGCTGTCATTGTGGATGAAGTCTCTTGCCTTCCTCTGTAAGGTTCCTGAATTCCATCAAGTGAGAATAGGGATCATTTGGGTCAGATGAGTTCATCAAAGCCCTTCAGAGGCTATCCCGTAGGTGCTTAGGTTTTCTCATCACTCCAAATCACATAAAGTATCTTTAACCGACACTCAATAGGCCTCAAATGGGAAAAGTGGTGCAGTATTACGGGCAGGCCTTTTTGATCACTCCTGGTACAAAGGAAGGGTGTCCAGGCCACCCCGAATTTAGGCAAATGAGGAGCAATGGAGCTTATTTTGGACACTGTCTTGGGCTGCGTCCCTCATGGACACCTCCAGCCAGAGGTTATGATGAGTGTCAATATGGAAGAAGATGAGGGCCATGTGGGAGAATATCGGTTTTATTGTGGTCATTTGTGTGGCAGTTGGAAGAGATGACTGGGTCCACCTGGGCTTGAACTCTGGTGTGATTCCCCTTAGAGACTGAGTTCTGGAACTCACCTCAGAGAAGTATTGCCATGAATTGTGTTGGGATTTGAGGAAGCCACGCATGAGAGTCATCTTTGGAGACTGAGATCAAGGCCCAGGGTAGCTTTCCACAGGGCAATCTGATCTCAACCAGGATATCACATGATTTTATTCTTAAAGACTTGGAAGCCATTGTTGAGAGTCAAAACAGACAATGACATCACATTTTAGACCTCAATGGCCCTGGCTTCATGTGACCTTTTGGCCACTCTTTGGGAAGCCTTGCCTGTGAGAATTCTCCAGAACTTTCATTGAAATGAGCTTCCTCAACATTTAATGGTTCCTGAATGAATTGAAACCCACAGTGCATCCAACTTCATCCTTGAAAAATGGCTAGATAAATACCATGAAAATTTTCAATTTCCCATGACCAGGTGGCACTGGAGAACCATTGGACATTCTGTTGCTGATCATGAGTGTACCAGACCGTGCCTTGATTGATTGGGTTTCATGAAAATAAGTTGGAGCCTGCTGAGTAGTTGTCCTAGAGTAGTGGTTGGCAGGTGTGTGAAAAAATCTGTGGTGGGGCCATGTGGATCTGCCATTGGCTTCCAAATGGCTTGTGACTGACATGGTGCAGTCAGCAGACCCTCCTATGCAAAGGCATCTTGTTATATGGTGAGGTTTCAGGGCAATGTTTACAATCAGGTTGCTATGTTTAAGGGGGCAAGCAATGTGGGATAGAAGCCTGGTTGGTGCATTCTCCTGCATACCCTGACCCACCACGCCTGACAGAACTCGCTCCAGCACTGTGTCCCAGTTGAACTCCTTGGATTCCATGAAGCAATTACTAAACTCCCAATGCAACAGCAATAAACACATATAGAATCCTACCTGGTACCACACCTACATTCTTGTGAGGTGAACGACTTGGCAGATACAAATTGTGAGAGAAGATCACTCCTCCTAAACACCGTTGGAACTGAAAATATAACCAATGGATGAGCTTCCTAGTTTTACAACATTATACATAAATCCATGTTCAGTAAAATGAATATTTTAGATCTGTGAATGATAAATATTTCATGATGAATTTCGAATAGCATATATATTGCGAGTTTTTAATGTGTTTGTGTGTATGTATATATATGTGTATATATATACATACACAAATTCTCCAGATTTTTCAAAATATGAAATATTTGTATCTTAATATACACTCCCTTAATTCATTCATATTCATGTATGTGGATTTATGATGATCTTTTCTAAATATTATTCTCAGAAATATTCATCCACCTGAAATGCTTCTTTGTTTTTTGTACTGAAAACTAACTTCAGTGAATGTTGCATACAAATCCTAATATATCTAGAGTAACTGACCCAGTTTAACCTCAATGCAAGAAGATTCAAATGGAACATGATGTGTATTTTGATGTTCATTTTAATTCAACACTGGTACATTACTATTTCTTCAGTTTATGCACATCATAGGATATATATTTCATCAAAAAGATGACAAAATTATAGGCGTTTTTTCACTTTCAATCACTTCCTACTTTAGAACACATGTATTCTTCCATATTTCTTAACTGGTCTTCTCAAGATTCTTTTTTCCAAACACATTATTTTCGATTTTCATAATCACATTGAAGCAAAACTCACACACCCTTCATGATAAACCATAACCCTAATATTAACATTGATGTATAACTTGTTGGAATGAATGATTGTATATCAATATAAGATTTTTCATATTTTCAGATATCAATTCAATCCACCATTTAAAGTGGAACCAGTTATATTACTTATTCACAGTTGGTCTATTCATGCATTATCTCTATATTCATAGACACAGGGTACACCTGTTTGTACCCCAAATACTAATTTATAAGTCTTCAAAATATTGCTCCCAAAAATGGTGGAAGAAATTCTTATGTCACCCGATCTATATATACATTTTATCACAGTAATATTCTGGACACAAAATTCAAAGGTCAAACTTTTATTTGTACCAAAGCCTAAATGGAAAGTGAACATGGATTACTAAAATCATCAATTTCCAATTTGCCTAATGCTTTCAAATATCAATCCTATTGATGACTACATATTCGTTTCTTCCTAAGATTATATATTCAAACTCAACCCTGTTGAAAATGTCTAATCCTATCACTGACTTTATACTTTGCCTGATTTTGTAATGTCTGTATTGATATCTGCTTTCCAACATATTTTCTCCAATTCATCATTGTGACTGACTCTTCACTTGTGTTGACATTTACATTCACTCTGTAACCGAAACCCTATTGCTAAATAACTTTTGTTCCAAATTTTATACTAACTCTTCTTCCTAAACCTACTGACTATCTTCCTAATTTTACTGACTATCACTTTCGAATGGATGTTCTCATCTACATTCAATCATCCAAGTAAATGTAGGGCGAGTGTCAGAGGATGAGACCACCAAGAGACTATCTCATGCAACAGAAAGGGTTTATTTGGGGTCCAGCATGCTGGGGCTCAGAGCTCACTTGAATAGAGCAGAGAGCCCTGAGAACATCTTAAGCAGAGCTTATATAATTTTCTTGGAGAGGGCAGGGAGGGAAGTTTATTGATGGGTCAGGGCGAGTAAGCGGTTTGTGTGTAAACGCGTGAGGGAGTACATTCTGCAGTTTGGCAGTTGGGGACAGCACATTCTGGGAACAAGATTAGGAAACATTTCTCAACATTTCAACAGTGTTTTGTTAAGCGTACAGAAAAACAGGAAGTGACAAGTACATATTTTATTAACATTTCATTCCCCACTTCTTCTTCTGGCTACTTTTAATCATAAAAGTGATTGTTTGGGGGGTGTCACATTTTATGTATGCTAGTGGGGTATTAACATAAGTTTAACTTGTCCAATTTGAGCTTGGAGAAAAGAAATTACATGGTTGAGAAACAGGGTTTTATAGTAAGCAATAAAATGAGGATTATTATTGGACCGGCCAGGGTTGATTAAAATGTAGTTAACCAGGGGGACTGTGTAAACCAAGACTCAAACCACCAATTTTGGGTCTCTATCTCTCTTTGATGCTCTTCAAGGCATCTTTTTAATTTACTCATAGAGTTTGTTACAACTCCAGTATGGTCGACATAAAAAAAAAAAAAAAAAAAAAAAACATTCTTTCCTCAATGCAGCACAAAGGCTCCCTTCTCTCATGAAATGGAGGTCCAACCCTCGACTCTTCTGTAAAACAACTTCTGCCGCAGTCTTTGGCTGGGCACAAATCACGAGTCTCCACACAGCTTGTAGATTCAAACAGCAATTCTTTATTCCCGAACTCACACCGGCCGTCTACAAACACGCTCTGGGGGAATCCACGTTCTCTGCCCAAATCCACTCTCTCCCAAATCCACTCTGCATGGGCTTCTGTCTCCCAAAATATACTGTCTGACCCTAAGCACTCAAGAGGAACTCAGCAGCAGGATACGCCCTATTCTAAAGGGGGAACACCCTAATCTCCTATTATGCTAAACTGCCCTATTCTAAAGGGGGAACACCCTAATCTCCTATTATGCTAAACCGCCCTATTCTAAAGGGGGAACACCCTAAACACGGATCCTGCCCTGGTCCTTGAGCAAGGTCACCTTTCAGAAGTCCTTCCACTAGACAGCATGGGAGTAAGCTGGCAAGGAATTTGTCATACCTACTTGGCTGATGGCTCCCAGCAAACTTCAAAGAGAGAGGTAAAAGATTCCTGCAAAGCTGTGATGGAATTTTCTAATATCTTTAAGTTTTGATCTATTGCTGCTTCTAATTGGGTCATTTGTTGTGTCCCATGGACCAGGGCAGTGGTTCCTGTGCGAACCCGGGCAGCAACCCCTATTCATAATAGAATGGCTAAGGTGAGAGATATATGTTCCCACCTGAACCGGGTTGTATGCCCCTCTATTTGATCTTCAAATGAACCTGCGTCATAATAGAGCACTCTGGGAAACATCTGCACCATTACACAATTAATCACTTCTGTTGACCATTTCATAAAAACATAAACAACGTTTAAGTATATAGAATTATATTGTTGTAGGGACGGAAAAGGCAAGGCACCTAAGATAGCACCAAAGACAAGGAAACAGTCATATTTGGTTGCAACCAGATTCAGAGGGCATTGCTTCTGTTGTAATCAATTAATCCCCTGAAACCCAAGTTTAGGTAGTTTCAGAATTTTGTACCCAACATGTAAGGGAAGGGGCTCTGAAGTTCACAGTCTGCAGAAGTTCACAAAGAGCAGTTTTTGTTTCTGATTTTTCCTCAGTTCTGGGCAAGTTAAATTTTCAAGGACACCTGGGTGCGGGAGAGCTTTTTTTTCCCCTTTTTTCCCTCTGCCAGCTGTTTCCACGGAGCCCAGTTTGCAACTTATCCATCTTACAAATATAGCCATCTCTATGAAGCCCCAGCTCAAGGCCAGAGGCCTTGATCACATATGTTGTGAAAAACTAGTAAGGGTGTGTCTAGCTCAGGAGTGCTGATTTTTTTCAGCCAGTTGCCAGGTAGACCAGGGCAACACAAAAAGAGGAAGTTTATGTACACTGAACTCTTTTATAGGGACTCTTTTGCTGAAAGTCCTAAAGTTAGCCATGGTGAAAACTTCTGGATAAGGTCAGTTAAGACTTTCCTGTGGGCCTGGTACAGAGGGGGAAGACGGGAAATGCAGGGCTGAGCGCAGCTCTTTGGATCTGAGAATGAGGAAGGAGAGATGTAAAAGAATAATGGAAAAGGGTTTTGAGATCTTCCTAGCACCAAAAACATGAGTAGTAGAACGGATAGAACAGAGAGGGAGATGGGAGTGAGTATCCCAAAAAGCCTGTAAGGGACTTTAAATTCTTAGTAACCTGTTTTCAGTGATGACAAAGCAACTTTAAAGGCCATTTTCATTACATCTTGGATAGGGGTCTGAGGGCTCTTCTCAGCTGGTTTGAGCTTTGGGTTAGCTGGTAAGAGGACCTGGTGGGACCTAGTGTGGGCACTGACAGGAGAAGAGAGGAGTGAGTGAGTGGAGGGTTACCTCAGTACCTGCTACCTCAGCAAGGGGGCAATGGTCTGAGAAACGGTGGAGGTTTGGGTTTTTAATATAGTAATTGGAGGGGAGAAATCAAGTTGATGATGTGGGAGTGACAACAGAGAGTCTAGAGCAGAAGGCTGAGGGTGAGCATGTATTGGAGAAGCATAGTTCACGATGTGAGCAAAGGAGAGAAAAGGCCTCCACATAGAGGAATCTCCTTTCACCATTTTGAGCACTTGCAGAAGTTAAAAAGGTCACACAGAATTTGAAGATCTAGAGACCCCTCAGGGGGCCATCAGTTTTGGTTGTCTAATTGGTAATATGGCCAATGCTGTGTACAGAATTTGATGAGGAGTTTGGGTTCCATGTGGCAGTCCCTGTATGCTCACATCCCCATGACTTACAGAAGATGTTGGCGTTTCCAGCACACAGCCTTGACTGTTTGTGGCTTTGATAGTACACTGGGCAAACATAGTAATCTAGGCTAGCCAACCAGCATCTGGCTCGCGTGTCCCTACATCAATAATGTTTGTTTCCATTATCTATGGTATGGAAGGAATTTAATGGAATTTTAGTGGGATCCTCTTCATTAGGGATATCCCAATAGGGAAGACCTATACGCAGCTGACAAATGTCTGGCTGGAGAGATGGCCACCAGGTCCCTAAGCGGGCTGTATGCAAGATAGACCATACTTCCTTTCCAGTAGGATTTGTGATCAGACATCGCTGCTGAACAGGCTTATGAGGGTTAGGACTACTGCTGGTCAAGGGGAGAGTCTATAGCCTTATCCACACAGTGAATCCACAATTTGAAAGGGTTTCCAGTCTTTTCCAGTTTCCAGCCAGAGTCTGGACAGGGCACAGGCTTGAGATGAGAGGTAGGGATCCAGGAAGTGATTTTGACTACCTTTAACCTGTAGGTGTTATAAGTAGCACCTGGTATGGTCCTTTTCAGGGGAGTTCCAGGGATGACACCAGATGTCGTCTTACATAGATGAAGTCTCTATTTGATATCGCTGTAGAGTCCCCTCATCCCCAGGTTGGTAGGCAGTGGCCATCTGTTTTCACAGGTGTCTCTGAGTTCTTTCAAGAGCTTTAAGTCTGTTAAGCAAGGGGGTGTGGAAGGAATCGTTAGGTCTTAGAGTTGGGGTAGGACCCTTACTGGAGGAGGGACACCATAGAGAATTTCACAGGGTGTGAGGTTACACAAAGAAATAGATTGAGTATTTCTTGCATGAAACAGTACATAAAGCAGGAGCATAGTGCAATCTTTTATGCCGGTCTCTAAGCTTAATTTCGTTATGGTCTCTTTAATGGTTCTATTCATTCTTTCTACCTGTCCTGAACTCGGGGGTCTGTAAACACAATGTAATTTCCAATTAATCCCCAGGGTCCTTGCTAACCTCTGAGTTACCTGGGCCACGAACGCCGGTCCATTATCAGACCCTATTACTTTAGGCAGGCCATACCTTGGAAAAATATCTTCCAGAATCTTCTTGACCACCATTTGCGCTGTTTCATTTCTTTTCTTTTCTTTTTTTTTGGGGGGAAAGCTTCAATCCATCCTGAAAATGTATCTACAAAGACTAGGAGATATTTAAGTCCATTCCTTGCTGGCTTAATTTCAGTAAAGTCCACTTCCCAGAATTGTCCTGGTCTGGTTCCTCGTAGGTGCTTTCCTGCAGGAAGCTTGGAAGGGTAAGAATTAACCAATTGATGGACCCAACAGGCTTTTGTTATCCATTCAGTTGTTTCCTTTCACTGTGAGTCGGTTAGTGGAAAACTGTTTTTGATCCTTCAAAAATGAATGCAGTTTCTTTGAACCAAGGTGAGTGATTTGATGTACATTTTCTACTGACATAGTTAGAGCCGTGATTATAGGAGTTTTTACTGAAGGATTTAGAAATTCCACTTGGGGGCCTTCAGGGTTAAAAGTTATTTTGGACCAGAGCTTTGTGAGCAGATCTCTGCCAATCAATGTGGCCATGCATTCTGGGATTACTAGGAAGGAGTGATGGATTTTTCCTTTCCCCTGGTCCATGGTCCTCTTAGTTGTCCAAGCCTGATATTTACTGCCATTAGCCCCTTGAATTAGAGACCTTTTATTTGATAGAGGTTCCAATGGGGCCTTAAAGGCAGAATATATTGCCCCTGTATCCACTTCAATGTATACTGGGGTCCCCTCCACTTCAAAAGTTAACCTGAGCTCAAGGAGAGGATCTGAGCCCCGACTTTCTTAGTAATCCTACAGAGTCAGAATGTCCAGCTGGCCTGGCTGTCTCTTTCTAGGGCACTCTTTAGCCCAGTGTCCTTTTTTTTAGAGTAGGCACATTGAATTGAGGCCAGGGGTGGCCTCTAGTGTGGTCCCCGATGTCCCTTCCTGTCTCCATGTTTCTTAATTTCTGGTCTATTTGTTGTTGTGACCAGGACCTTAGTCAATGCCTTAGTCTGTCTTTTGTTTCTTTTATCCTCCCTTTGCTCCATACTCTTCCTCAGTTTCTCTCTTAGTATACCTTCTTGGCTTCTCTGACTAAACCTCTCAAAGTCATATCTTGTAATCCATCTAAGCATTGTAACTGTCTTTTAATATCCAGAACAGCTTGCCCAATAAAGGCCACCATGACAGATGCCTTTTGATTCTCTGCCTGAGGATCGAAAGGAGTAAATCTCTTATATGCCTCCATAATTCCCTGTAGGAACATGGAGGGACATTCATCAGTCCCTTGAATAATCTCTCTTACCTTGGCCAAAATAGTTGATCGCCTAGCGGCCACTAAGATACCCACTATTAGAGCCCGGCAATAAGAGGAAGGATGCTCATTACCTTCACAGGTTTTGGGGTCCCAGTTGGGTCTGTGCAAGGGAAAGGCGGCTTTGCATATGTTGGGAAGTTTTGTCGGTCACCCATCTGGTCCGAGAATATTTTTTTCTAGAATCCAGGAAGATTCTCTTTTGTTCCTCTGTCATGAAGAGAGTCCCTAGGAGTTGTTGGCAGTCATCCCAAGTAGGCTGGTGTGAAAACATCAATGATTCAACCACACCTGAGACCCAGGTGGGGTCCTCAGTAAAAGGGGGATTGTTATTTTTCCAGTTATTTAGGTCTGAAGAGGAGAAAGGTAAAAACTGGTAGGCTTGCACTTTTCCCCCATGGTTGTCATCAATCATTGTTCCTTAGAAATGGAGAGGGAGCATCACGGGAGTTCCAGGGATTTCAATCATTCAACGCCGGCAAATTCCTTTAGCCGGGCCAGCATCCTCCAGGGGAGGAGGGGGTGTGTTTGCTGCAGGGGAGTTATTTGGAGTGCGCTGGGCTCGCTTAGCTTCCTCCAATGGCGGACAGGCTGAGTCAGCAGCAGGGGAATTACTTAGAGGGTGTTGGGGGTTGGGGGACGAGGGCAGGGAATAAGTAGTAGGACGAGAGTCCAGTAGAGTCAAATCTTGTGACTCAGGGAGAACAGAGGTTGAAGGAGGAGGAGGAGCAGAAGGTTTGAGAGAGCATGAGGGAAGGAGTAGGAGTGGGGGCAGGGGCAAGGAAAAGCTTCACACATGGAGGAGGAGAATTGCAGATGTCCTGAAAAGTTAAGATATATGTCTCTTGATCCTGATGTCTATGTGGCACTGGCTGAAAGTCAATATCTCTGACTTTTTAAATTAGTGGGAAGTAGAAAGATCCTTCTAGGGGCTATCTGAATCCAAAGGTGGGCCATTCTGAGGCACAGAGAGTCTGCCAGGTCCAGCGTTTTACTGAAAAAGAAAGATTCTGAGCCCTTAAGCGGACTTTGGTGCAATGATCAAGGGTCAGGGAAAGAGGCATTGAAGTGCTCTATCCCATTATGAAAGATAAACAATCAGTAAAAGCAACGACACACGACACAGACAAGACAAAACAATAAAGACAGGCAATGGACGTCCAACACTGAGACCAGGACTGAGTAGCCGGCAAAACCTGATGGGCTGGATATGCCGAATCTGAAACAAAATATCACTGAGTTGAGGAGACTATTGTTCCTCGATTTCCCGAGTTCTCTGGGGAGTCCCCCAGTGACGTGGCCTGTGGCTCTATGACATGTCTGTCAGCCATCGTCGGAGAGAGCTCACACTCTTCATCAACAGCCATTTTGCCAAGCCCTAACCTGAAACCTGAAACCAGAAAGAGGCGCCTTACATACCCCGAGAGGAGCCCGTTGGGGTCTCTCATCTGCCGCTGCTGGATCTCAGTGGAACCTCCATATGTAAAGGTCGGGCGAGCGTCCAGGGAAGAAACCACCAAGAGACTGTCTCATGCAAAAGCAAAGGGTTTATTATGGGTCCAGCATGCTGGGGCTCAGAGTTCACTTGAATAGAGCAGAGAGCCCTGAGAACAGCTTAAGCAGAGCTTATATACTTTCCTTTGAGAGGGCAGGGCAGGATGTTTATTGATGGGTCCGGGCGAGTGAGCTGTTTGTGGGCAACTGGGTGAGGAAGTACTTTCTGCAGTTTGGCAGTTGAGGACAGAACATTCTGGGAACAAGATTAGCAAACAGTTCTCAAGATTTCAACAGTGTTTTATTAAGCATACAGAAAACAGGAAGTGATAAGTACCTATTATATTAACCTTTCGCTACCGAGTACACTTTGCCAGATTTCCTAATGTCTCTATTGATATCTGCTTTCCTACATATTTTCCCCAGTTCATCATTGTGACTGACTCTTCACATGTGGTGACATTTACATTCACTCTATACCCGAAACCCTATAGCTAAAGAACTTTTGGTCCAAATCCTATGCTCACTCTCCTTTCTAAACCTACCGACTATCTTCCTAATCCTACTGATTATCCCTTTTTGACTGGAAGTTCTCTTTGACAATCAATCATCCAAAATACATGGAACTTTGCCATTGTATATTGATGTATCTGAGACATCTGTGCAGAAAATAAATCAAAGCTCAGTATCACAATCAAGGTCCCAATGCTCTTCTGGGCTTCAAATCTTAAATAGATTTCTGTTTTCATACTTATGTTTCACCTATATATTGTTGTAAATATCGCAGGTTTCCAATACCATTATTCATCCAGCAGAATGATTCCTAATGCAAATTGAACCTGTTATTAACCCTAACCATACACTGTTCCCTCAATATAACTTTACAGAAGAGAAGGGAAAGGGTAGGTCTTACAATATAGGAATGTAGGGGAACTTCCTATTGCTAAGAAACTCAAAGGTACATGTAAAAATGATCCCTGGAGAAGTTGTAGGCAGCTATGAAGGAACTGAGTGAGCAAAAGTCATCTTCTCTTGCAAACAACCTGGTCAGGATGAAGGGATATGTCTGAATCAGCCTCTTTCTTCTTAATGTAGAGAAGAAGAACCAAACCAGGCTGTGTGGAGAGCTGTTCCCGGTTGCCTATGGTTAATATACCATTCAAACTCGTGAAACTGTAACAGGAAGCAGGGGCAGCCTTCATTTCAGGGGACCCTTGGAAGCAACTGTTAGGACAAAGTGGTTGCAAATGGTGTGAGCTCATTCAGTTCCTAAAGGAAGTGACCTCAGACCTCACCTCACATCCTTGGTGACAGAACTCTCTGAATTTGGGATCAAAGAATCCAGGCACCCAAATCCCATTCCAGTCCCAGTAGCAGTGGTCTCACTTCTTTGGATTTACCAAGGACAGAATCAGTCTTTGTTGGTACTTACTGATATGAGGATTGCCAAAAGCCAGGAAAGCTCTGAAGAGTGGCCTTTCCTGAGAAAGCAGGTAGTGGATCACCGCTGCCTCCTGACAACTTTACAGAGTTGGCCAAGGAAACCAGATCTGAAACAGGACAGGCAATTTCGGGGGAACATAGTTTGGCCCAATAGTCAGAGGACACTCCGGATAGTCAGAGACCTACTTGGGGGAAGAAGGTGCTTTGTGGGTGTGGGTGTGTGTTTGTGCTTTTGTCTCATGTTCTCAGAATAGGTAGGAATGGCGGTTTGTTTGGTTTGGAGTGAACTGTTTCTAATAAGTGATTTGATAAAGCAAGTGTTTCTATGTCTGTGTATCCCATTGTGTCCTTGGTTGTAGACATTAGAAAAGAGAATGCATGAATGGATGTGTCCTGTCTGGTAGAAAGCTTCCCAGCATTCATCCAGCCGAATATATGAATGCACTGCGGCTTCCCTTATCGATGGGCAACACCTGCTATTTTCCTAAGTTCTGGTTTTATTTTTAAATTCTGGCCACTCTCCAGAATAGGCTCATGGTTTTGTGTCCAAGAGAAGTACCACCTTCAAGCTCTGTGACATGGCCATGTACTGGATAGCTGAAGGGAATGGCGAGCAACTAAGAAAACTCAGATATCAGTGTGACCAGTAAAGTCTCAGTGGAAAAACCGTGCTTTGGGCCTTTTGCTTACCTTTTGTTCTATTCCCCTGTATGTCAGGAATTTCTTTGCCTCAGGCCACACCTTCGTGAAGCCAGAACAAAACACTTTTCAAATGGAAATGAATGGGCCTCACCTGTGGCTCTTTGCCTAATTGCTTTAGAAAGGGGTGTGTCTGAATCAGCCTCTTGGCCCTGTGTGAGGCTGTGGCTTAGATTCTTAGCACCTGATTGATATAAAGAAAGATCCCATGTGTGAATCCAAAACCAAAATGCCCAAAAGAGGAGTCATTGAGGATAAAGTCTCTTGCCTTCCACTGTAAGGTTCCTGAACTCCATCAAGTGAGAATAGGGATCATTTGGGTCAAATGATTTCTTCAAAGCCCTGCACATGCTAGCCCAGTGGTTTTTGTGTTTTCTTATGACTCCAATTCACATAAAGATTCTAAACCCCACTGTCAGTAGGCCTCAAATTGGAGAAGCAGAGCAGTATTACAGCAGGCCTATTTGATCACTCCTGGGTTACAGGAAGGGTGTTCAGGCCACCCTGACATTAGGAAAATAAGGGGCAAGGAAGCCTATTTTGGACACTGTCTTGGGCTGTGTCCTTCATGGAAACTTCCAGCCAGAGGTTAAGATGAGTGTCTATATGCAATAAGATGAGGGTCATGTGGGAATGTTTTGGTTTAATTTTGGTCATTTGTGTTGGGGTTGGAAGAGATGAGTAGGTCAACCAGGACTTGAAATCTGGTGTGATTCCCCTTAGAGACTGAGTTATGGAACTGAACTCAGAGAAGTATTGGCATGAATTGTTTTGAGTTTTTAGGAGGCCACACATGAGACTCGCTCTTGGAAACTGAGACCTAGGCCCAGGCTGGCTTTCCACAGAGCACTGGGAATCTCACCCAGGATATCACAAGATTTTATTCTGAAAGACTTGGCAGCCATAGTGAAAACACACATAGACCTCACACTGTAGACCTCAATGGGCCTGGCTTCATGTGACCTTTTGGCGACTCTTTGGGAAGACTTGCCTTTGAGTGTCCTCCAGAGATTTCATTGAAATGAGCTTCCTCACAATTTAATGGTTCCTAAATGAATTGAAACCCACAGTGCCTCCAACTTCCACCTTAAAAAATGGCTAGATAAATACCATAAAATTTTTGAAATTCCTATGACCAGGTGGCACTGGAGAACCTTTGTATGCTGATCAAAGGTTGCTGATCATGAGTGCCTTTATTGACTGAGTTTCATTAAAATGGTGTAGAACAGAGATGCCAGTAAGTTGGATACTCCTCAATTGTAGGCGCAAGCTTTGGTGTGCAGGTTTGTGATAAAACATCCGTGGTGGGGCCATGTGGATCTGCCATTGCTTCCAAATGGCATGTGACTGACGTGGTGCAGCCAGGAAACCCTTATATGTAAAGGCATATTGGTATATGGAGAATTTTTAGGGCAATGTTCATAATCAAGTTGCTATGGACAAGGGGACAATCTATGTGGACTAGAAGCCTGGTTGGTGCATTCTCCTGCAGTCCATGACCCACTACACATGACAGAACTCCCTTCAGCACTGTGTCCCAGTTCAACTCCTTGTAATTCGTGTAGAAAATACCAATCTCCCAGTGTAGCAGCAAGAAACACCACGAAAAGTGGAGAATGACCAAATGCCTTCACAGTCCACACGGGGAGACTCTTAGACCCCAGTGGTCACAGTTTACTTACAAAGAGAGAATTCAGTACTGTAGCCTAGTGTTCATTGGAAAATAAGAAACCACGTCCTCCAGGTCACATAGATGTAGACCCAGCTCTGATGGTCTCACTAGAAAGAAAGCTAAAGCTCCTGACAACAACATATATTTTGAGTTCCCAACATCAGAGGCAGTTTCTCAAGAAGACTTTAGGCCAGAAGAGCTACAAGTATGTGGAGTGTTTACCTTGTCCCTTACATTTGGAAACTCCTCTACCACATCCAAGGTTGTGAACTCCTTTGAATTTTCCATTCCAGATATATATTCACAGATTTTCCAACTCTTCTCCTCTAATTGCGTCTTATTTGGGGCGAAGGTAATGTGAAGCCATTGTTCTGGATGAGAGTGGGAAATTTATTGTGTAGCCCATATTTGCATGCACATTGGATTCATTTTCCTTTTTTCCATTCAAAATACTGAATCCCTGACACTAACCCATACCCTACTAGACTCTGACTACTAATCCTACTATGATGGAGAATAATAACACAAACAGAATAGAAATACAAGCCGTTCAGAGGAAGCATGGTGTATAGTTGGACTTGCCTTTTGCATGATAAAGGGTAGGTGTTATATATCTAGTCCATTTTTCATTGAAATAGTTCTCTATGTGTTTTTTTCCTTTAATTTTTATTGTTGGTTGTTCAAAACTTTACCTATTGCTTGACATATCATATTTCACACTTTGATTCAAGTGGGTTATGAACTCCCATTTTTACCCCGTATACAGGTTTCAGCATCACATCTGTTACACATCCACTGTTTTACGTATTGCAATAGTAGTGTCTGTTGTAGTCGGCTGTCTTTCCTATCCTCTACTATCCCCCATCCCCTCCCCTCCCATCTTCTCTCTCTACTCCATCTACTGTAATTCATTTCTCCCCCTTGGTTTTTTCCCCCCTTTCCCCTAACTTCCTCTTGTATGTAATTTTGTATAACCATGAGGGTCTCCTTCCATTTCCATGCAATTTTCCTTCTCTTTCCTTTTCTCTTCCACCTCTCACCCCCGTTTAATGTTAATTTTCTTCTCATGCTCTTCCTCCCAACTCTGTTCTTAGTTACTCTCTTTATATCAAATAAAACTATTGGCATTTGTTTTTTTTTTTTTTAGGGATTGGCTAGCTTCACTTAGCATAATCTGTTCTAATGCCATCTATTTCCCAGCAAATTCTATGATTTTGACATTTTTTAATGCAGAGTATTATTCCATTGTGTATAAATGCCACATTTTTTTTCCTTCGTCTATTGAAGGGCATCTAAGTTGGTTCCACACTCTTGCTATTTTGAATTGTGCTGCTATGAACATCAATGTAGCAGTGTCAATGCAGCATGCACTTTTTAGGTCTTACGGAATACACTGAGAAGGGGAATAGCTGGGTCAAATGGTGGTTCCATTCCTAGCTTCCAAGAAATCTCCATACTTCTTTCAAATTGGCTGCACCAATTTGCAGTCCCACCAGCAATGTACAGGTGTACCCTTTTCCCCACATCGTCGGCAGCACTTGTTGTTTGACTTCATAATGGCTGCCAATCATACTGGAGTGAGATGGTATCTTAGGGTGGGTTTGTTTTCCATTTTTCTGACTGCAAGAGATGGTGAGCATTTTTTCATGTACTTATTGATTGATTGTATGTCCTCATCTGAGAAGTGTCTGTTCAGGTCCTTGGACCATTTGTTGATTGGGTTATTCATTTTCTTATTGTTTAATTTTTTGAGTTCTTTGTATACTCTGGATATTAGGGCTCTATCTGAAGTGTGAGGAGTAAAGATTTGTTCCCAGGATGTAGACTACTTATTTACCTCTCTTATTTTTTCTTTTGATGAGAAAAAACTTTTTAGTTTGAGTAAGTCCCATTTGTTAGTTCTAGTTATTAACTCGTGTGCTATGGGTGTCCTATTGAGGAATTAGGAGCCCAACCCCACAGTATGTAGATCATAGCCAACTTTTTCTTGTATCAGATGCAGTGTCTCTGATTTGCTATCAAGCTCCTTAATCCATTTTGAGTTAACTTTTGTGCATGACGAGAGAAATGGATTCAGTTTCATTTTGTTGCATATGAATTTCCAGTTTTCCCAGAACCATTTGTTGAAGATGCTATCCTTCCTCCATTGCATGCTTTTAGACCCGATTGGCATTGCATTTAACATATAGAGAATTTTGGTTATATTGCCATTTTGATGATGTTAGTTCTGCCTATCCATGAACATAGTATATTTTTCCATCTTCTAAGATCTTCTTCTATTTCTCTATTTAGGGTTCTGTAGTTTTCATTTTATAAGTCTTTCACCTCTTTTGTTAGGTTGATTCCCAAGTATTTTTTTTTTGTGTGTGTGTGTGTGGATATTTTGAATGGAGTGGTTGTCCTCATTTCTATTTCAGAGGATTTGTTGCTGATATACAGGAATGCCTTTGATTTATGCGTATTGATTTTATATCCTGCCACTTTGGTGAATTCATTTATTAGCTCTAATAGTTTCTTTGTATACCTTTTTGGGTCTGCTAAGTATATAATCATGTCATCTTCAAATAGTGATAATTTACGTTCTTCTTTTCCTATTTTTATGCCTTTGATTTCTTTAATCTCTCTAATTGCTCTGGCCAGTGTTTCGAGAACTATGTTGAACAGAAGTAGTGAGAGAGGGCATCCCTATCTTCTTCCAGATTTTAGAGGGAATGCCTTCAATTTTTCTCCATTCAGAATGATGCTAGCCTGAGGCTTAGCATAGATTGCTTTTACATTATTGAGGTATGTTCCTGTTATCCCTAGTTTTTCCAGAGTTTTGAACATAAAGGGATGCTGTACATTGTCGAATGCTTTTTCTGCATCTATCGAGATGATCAAATGGTTCTTATTTTTAAGTCTATTGATGTGATGAATAACATTTATTGATTTCTGTACATTGAACCAGCCTTGCATCCCAGGGATGAATTCTACTTGATCATGGTGCACAATTTTTTTAATATGTTTTTGTATCCGATTCGCCACAATTTCATTGAGGATTTTTGCATTTTTCCTGAAATAGCTTGAAAAGTAATGGTATTAGTTCCTCTTTAAAGGTTTTGTAAAACTCTGCTGTATACCCATCCGGTCCTGGGCTTTTCTTAGTTGGTAGTCTTTTGATGGTTTATTCTATTTCCTCAATTGTTATGGGTCTGTTTAGGTTGCCTATATCCTCCTGACTCAATCTGGGCAGATTATATGACTTGAGAAATTTATCGATGCCTTCACTATCTTCTATTTTATTGAAGAATAAGAATTCAAAATAATTTCGGATTATCTTCTGTATTTCTGAACTATCTGTTGTGATACTGAATTCTCCCTATTCTTTTCTTTGTTAGCTTGGCTAAGGGTCGGTCGATTTTATTTATTTTTTCAAAGAACCATCTTTTAGTTTTGTCAATTTTTTCAATTGTTTCTTTGTTTCGATTTCATTAATTTCAGCTCTGATTTTAATTATTTCTTGGCTTCTACTTCTTTTGCTGTTGTTTTGCTCTTCTTTTTCTTGGATTCTGAGATAAAGTATGAGATCATTTATTTGTCTTTTTTTTTTTCCTTTTTATAAGGAATGAAATCCAAGCAATGAATTTTGTTCTTAGAACTGCTTTCAATGTGTCCCATAGATTCTGATATGTAATGTCTGTGTTTTCATTTATCTCTAAGAATTTTTTAATTTCCTCCTTGATGTCTTCTATAACCCATTGATCATTCAGTAACCTATTTTTCATTCTCCATGTGATACATGATTTTTCCTTCTTTCTTTCATTGTTGATTTTCAGTTTCATTTCCTTATGATCAGATAAGATGCCTGGTATTATATCTACTCCTTTATATTGTCTAAGAGTAGCTCTGTGACATAATATATGATTTATTTTATGAGAAGTATCCATGTGCTGCTGAGAAAAAAGTGTAACTGCTTGATGTTGGGTGGTATATTCTATATATATATATATATATATATATATATATCATAAGTCTGGGTTATTAATTGTGTTATTGAGTTCTATAGTTTCATTATTCAACTTTTGTTTGGAAGATCAGTCCAGTAGTGAGAGAGGTGTGTTTGAGTCTCCCATGAGTATTGTATATTGGTTTATTAGAATCTTGAACTTGAGAAGAATTTGTTTGATGAACATAGCTGCACCAATGTTTGGGGCATATATATTTATGATTGTTTTGTCTTGTTGGTGTATGGTTTCCTTGAGCAGTATGTAGTGTCCCTCTTTATCCCTTTTGATTAACTTTGGCTTGAAATCTATTTTATTTGATATGAGTATGGACACTTCTGCTTGTTTCCGAAGTCCATATGAGTGATATGATTTTTCCCAACTTTTCACCTTCAGTCTATGTATATCTTTTCCTAACAAATGTGTCTCCAGTAGGCAGCATATTGTTGGGTCTTGTTTTATGATCCATTCTACTAGCCTGTGTCTCTCAATTGGTGAGTTTAAGCCATTAACATTTAGGGTTATTATTGAGATATGGGTTGTTCTTCCAGCCATATTTGTATATTTATGTTATTAAACATGGTTTGTTTTCCTCCTTGATTATTTTCCCCCCTTTACTCCTCTACCTCCCACTGTTGGTTTTCATTGTTATTTTCCATTTCCCCTTCCTGTGATGTTTTGTCAAGGATGTTTTTAAGAAATCGTTTTCTAGCTGCAAATTCTTTTAACTTTTGTTTATCGTGGAAAGTTTAAATTTCATCTTCTATCCTGAAGCTTAATTTCGCTGGATACACAATTCTTGGATGGAACCCATTTTCTTTCAGTGTTTGAAAAATATTATTGCAGGATCTTCTAGCTTTCAGAATCTGTGTTGAAAGATCAGCTGTTATCCTGATTGGTTTACCACTAAATGTAATCTGCTTCCTTTATCTTGTAGCTTTTAAAATTCTCTCCTTTTTCTGTATGTTGGGCATCTTCATTATAATATGTCTAGGTGTGGATCTCTTATGATTTTGCACATTTGGCATCCTGTAAGCTTCTAGGATTTGCGATTCTGTCTCATTCTACAAGTCTGGGAAGTTTTCTCCTTTATTTCATTGAATATATTGCTCATTCCTTTTGTTTGGACCTCTATACCTTCCTGTATCCCAATGACTCTTAAGTTTGGTCTTTTTATGTTATCCCATATTTCTTGGATGTTCTGCTCATGGTTTCTTAAAAGTCTTGCTGAGCTGTCTGTGTTCTTTTCAAGTTGAAATAATTTGTCTTCATTGTCTGATGTTCTATCTTCTAAGTGTTCTACTCTGCTGGTAGTATTCTCAATTGAGTTTTTAAGTTGGTTTATTGATTCCTGCATTCCTAGGATTTCTGTTTGTTTGATTTTATAATCTTTATCTCCCTGTATAGTTGATCTTATGCTTCTTGGATTTTTTTTATGTAATTCATTATCAAGGTGATCTTTCATTGTCTGATTTTGCTCTCTAATGTCTTCCTTGAGACTCCAGATCATCTGAAGCATGTATATCCTGAGTTCTTTATCTGAGATTCCATCTTCTTCAGATATTACCTCTTCTAACGTTGACTTTACCTGCATTGCTTATGGTCCTTTCTTTCCTTGTCTTTTCATACTGTTCATATTCCTTTCTGCTTGGTGAAACTGTTGTGTTATTGAATTTTTTCCCTATATATTTATATTGCTCTTGTATAGTTTCAAAGTCTCCCTCGCAGGCACGGGTGGTGGCTCTGCCCCTCCTACAATTGGGACAATGTGCCTACCACACCAGCAGGCTGCTGGGCCTGTTCTGTAAGTCGGTAGCTGGTCCGCCTACCTTGAAGGTGCGAGCAGCAACTCTGCCCCTCTGCAGGCACTGGGCCTGTTCTGCCAGTGGGTCGCAAGTCGGGCTACTTTGCAGGCGTGGGCGGCAGCTTTGACCATCCGCGGGCCACTGGGTCTGTTTTGTCTGTCCCTTGCAGGTCTGTCTACCTTGCAGGCGCCTGTGGCTGCTCCGCCCCTCCCCCAACCGGGACGATGTGTCTACCATGCTGGCGGGCCATAGGCCTGGTCTGTTGGTGGTTGCAGGTCCACCTACCTTGCAGGCGCAGAGGGCGTCTCTGCCCCTCCGCAGATTGCTGGGCCTGTCCTGCTGTGGGTCACAGGTCTGCCTACCTTGCAGGCCCGGCGGCATTGCCCCTCCCCCAACCAGGGCGATGTGTTTTCCACGGTGGCGGGCCACTGGTCCTGTTCAGCCGGTGGGTCGCAGGTCCGCCTACCTTGAAGGAGCGATTGGCAGATCTGCCCCTCCCTCTCTCGATGTGTTTTTAAAGTTGACAAATATGTGAATTCCTGTCTCCCTTTCTCTGTAGCATATTCAGCACATGTATTTTTATATGCACATATAGAATCCTACCTGGTATCACACGTACATTTTTGTGAGGTTGCTGACTTGGCAGATACAAATTATGAGAAGAGATCACTCCTTCTAAACGATGTTGTAACTGAAAATTTAAGCTATGGATGAGCATCCTAGTTAAACAATATTACACATAAATCCACGCTCAGTAAAATGAAGATTTTTGGATCTGTGGATGATATATATTTCATGAAGAATTTCAATTGGCATATATATTGCTACTTTTTAATGTCTGTTTTTTGTGTGTGTGTGTGTGTATACACACTCTTGTATATATATATATATATATATATATATATATATATATATATATATATATATGCACACTCTCCATATATTTCAAAATATGAAATAGATGTGTCTTATGTACAGTCCCAAAATTCATTCATGTTCATGTATCTGGAATTATAATCAAATTTTCAAATTCATTCATGTTCATGTATGTGGAATTATAATCAAATTTTCACAAGATTATTCTCAGAAATATTCATCCACCTGAAATACATATTTGTTTCTTAGGACTGAAAACTAAATTCAGTGAATGGTGCATTCAAATCCTAATATTTCTACATTAACTGACTCAGTTTAACATCAATGCAAGAAGATTCCTATGGGACATGATGTTTATTTTGACGTTCATTTTTACTCAACACTGGTACATTACTGTTCCTTCAGTGAATGCACATCAGAGGATATGTATTTCATCTACAATTTCACAAATTTATAAGCATTTGTTTCACTTTCAGTCACTTCCTGCTTCAGAACACATGTATTTCTCCAGGTTTCTTGACTGGTCTTTTTATGAGACTTTTTTCCAAAAAAAATATTTTCAATTTCCATAATCAATTTTAAGCAAAACTCACACAC